>NW_027495041.1:0-239493 GCF_021521415.1 Bidens hawaiensis
CGTTAATACTTACACATCACAACACTCATCTGATAAGAGATTATTGCACTAAAAATCAGTTAATGATGAGCTAATGGTGAGGGAGAGTAGTACATTGTTATCATTTGATTATAATGAATACAAAACTGTTCTTTTGAATATATGAAAGCTTCTATAGCTTGATTAATTTCGTTACTGTTTCACTTTGATAATACTAACTGATTCATAATCAATATGAATTCAATTAATGTGATACTAATTCATTCAAAGGATTAGATCAGTTGTTTACTGTTTTGTTGATGTGTTTATTGCGTTCATCGATTGAGCTTAGTCAAAATGATCCGACAATTGGTATAAGAGCTTTGGATATTTGTAATTGATCTAACAATCAATTCAGAAACAAAAAGTCTAGCTCTATTTGATAATTCAATTTGTGAAATCAAGTATTAAGCAAAACTCGGTTGTTTATTTTTGTTTTCGGTAAAATCAGTTTGAGTGAGATCATGCCGATAATAAATGATCCTCATAACACTGGTTCACCGTAAGAACCACCCATGTTGGTACGAGGCCAATGCAACATATGGGCTTAGAGAATTCTTCACCATATATGCAATCAAACCATTGGTTGTTGGAGGTCTGTTGTTCATGGGTCTCATTCCCTTGAAACAACTGATCCATTAGATGGTAATAAAACTATCAAGAAGGATCTTAAGATTATTTTGATAAAGACTTCCTGAAATTGATTGGATGCCAAAGCTCATGAGATGCTTGTCATGATAGCTCCAAATGAAATCTATAGAGGGTTAATTAATTGCAAGTTTTCCAAGAATTGTGAGATGCCCTAAATGAGCAATTTGGTGGAACCCTACAAGTCCTTGAGAATACATGATAAATTATCACACAACAGTATGAGACATTTTGTCATTTAAAAGAAGAGAGTTTAACTCAACAATTTGAAATATTCATTACATTAATTAATGAATTAAAATTGGTTAAAGTTTATTACACAAACTCTGTTGGAATTCCCTAGTCGGTTTGTGGCTTTGTGCGTTGAACGGCTAGGATATTAACTTGGCGTGCAAGTTAATGTATAAATAATATAAATCAATTTATGGATGATTATCTAGTTTTCTATTTGATACATGTTAGGAAGATGATTATTATGGAATTGATTAATTAGAATCCCGGTTATAGTATAACATGTTAGATTAGCTATAAATACCGTGTTTAGGGTATGGGACAATTTGTATCAATTTTTTGAGTTAAGATTTCCTGATCAATAAAGTTTGGGTGTTAGCCAAATATCACGTTTGTTCTTTGTTTGTTCATGCCCATCACATCTCTGATTACCAGAAACTCTGCTCTGAATAACAGATTTGTAAGATCTCTACCTGAAGAATTTTCTCATTAATCTTTTCATATTAATCACTTAGTAAGATTTGAATCATTGATCTGGATCCTACTATGGAAGGGAAATACCATACAACCAAAATGTCTTAGGGACTATTGGTTTCTCTTGTTGATCTCAAGGTCGGATTTACATAGATGTGATATAGTTTCAAACAATCAAGTGTCACCAATTCCATCAATCACTTAAAAAATGACACTAGTCAGAAATTCTGAATCCTGATCACCTCTAAAAATATTGAATCCAAGAAAAGCCAATAATTTCTATATGATCCAAACATGAATCCAACCAAAAGTTGCAACATTATTCTATGTATAGAAAGGCAAAATTTAGTGAAACGAAGCAAAAGCATGAATGTGGAAGGGTTGTACGGACATGTGGGTGTGTGAAATTTGCTATTACGATAAAAACAAAACGAAAATCTTGAAGGAATAAAATAGATTAGAATAATATTTAAGAAAAACTTTGACCGTGGAAAAAGGAATCAAAAGACGGTCAAAAGTCAAAAGTCAAAACGGTCACATGCATCGTTGATTCGTTTCTTTTGTTCGATCTTTTTTACCATAAAGAATCCAAACACTTATCATCATATGCCCTTTTGTAGTTACCAATTAGTAAACATATACTTTTTAAGTTACCCATTGTGGTGTGAAAACATGTTTGCACCAACGCTGTTATTAGCTTATACTTTAAACAACTTTTACTTGTCTTTTCAGTTTGTAGGAAAAGTAGATAAATTAATCTGGCTGAAACCAAACGACTTATATTTTAATTTAGTTCTAAAACAATTTTAGAGACAGGAGTTTGTAAACCACTGAATGATATTTCATGTTTTGTTATTGAACATAGTAACATGATGATAATAAAATTGATGTTATTTATTGTTTATTGGACACAAGCATGGTCCAAGCCCATCAGCTGTTGTCCAAGCCCAACTTGTCAAATATCCAACCCTCGTCAACAACACAAGAGTATGGAGTTAGAACTAAAACATACAATTGTTTGTTATACTTGTCACAAATTGAACTTAGATATATTCTAACAGCTTGTAAATTAACATTAAAATTTGATAAAAGAAAGATTTAACACTAATCAAATTGTTGATAATAGACGGTATCTCATTTTCATTTGTTGAACATTAAAAAGATTTCAACAGGATGTAAAAATGTGTGTCTCAGTTTTATTAGTTTATACAAAACTTTTTTTAATGCTCAACATATCAAGGGATTAATGTGGTGACTTTTTTATAAACAAAAGACAGGTACAACGTTTTATCCATCTCAAGTTGATGATATTATGAAGATTGAAGAACAAACCGATTTGATGATTAGAGGGGTGATGTTGCCGTTTAATTAGTCTGTTTATTTCATATTTTGTTTATGTTTACTTTTGGGTCAAATTTTAAACAATTGTTATATGAGTAATATTCTGTTTAAACTTATGTATGGGTCGGATACCACTTAAAACAGTTGGGAAGATTAGATTAGGTTAGTCCTTTAAAGTGTGAAAGTTTGTCAAGCGACTGTCAAGCAGTTGTTATTGAATCGTTGTGATAACAACCTTCGCGGCATTCTGGTTTGTTTAAGTTGGGTTAACCCGGTACACATGCATGTAATCTGACCTTATCTATTTGATTGTTGTTCTGTGTTTGGTTAATCTATATAATTCAGCTGTTCATTGTTTGTTTGCTGTTACCAAAACCAATCATCGAGCATGTAACATAATGATTAATTAATATGCGGTGTACGACTCCTGGCGTGATCATGAAAACGATCCAAGTTACATAATAACCATTTAGAAAGAATAAATGAAATACTCAAACGAATTAGAAACTCATATATTTTGATATTTTCGTAAGATTAAAAAGTCGAGGATCGGAAGTTAAAAATCCCAGGGATAAGCTGAAAAATCATAAAATACGTTACATATAAAAATAAAAAAACTGCACGGTCATATGGTATGTCCCGTCTATGAATTTCGTAGTCCAGTAGATAAAGGTGATAGAGTCCGGTACATGTTGTAAGTTTAAACAAGTCAAGTTGATTCAAGGCAAATGTATCTTTTGTGGAGTATTTACTTTGACGACTAGATGTTACACTCTACAAGGATTGTATCCTTAACCTCCCATTCTACACGCTAAATACCTTACCACCCCAACAAAGTGCGAAACACGATTTTTTTAAAAATTAATATTAACTTGTGTTGGTGAAGACTGCAGGTTTTAATCTAATTTGTCCCTAAATATTGCACTGTGTAATAGGCTCAAGAAACGGAATACAAGGACCACTGCCTAAATTTTTGACGGCTATATGTCTACATCATACATATTGATTGGATGTCTTGGACGATGAAAGCCTACAAATGGTTTTTTGAAATTTTTTTAAAAACAAAAAGAAATATATAATTCATTCTGATTCAAATAAAATGAGTTATGATAAAATAATAAATAATATATAATATATAGATAAAAAATATATGTCACAACAAAATATATTTAACCAATATTTAACAATAAATTTTTATAATGGTAGATTCGTAAAACACGTAGTGGTTGTGTTTAATTATTATATGTTTAATAAGTAAGTGGAAATTAGTGTGGTCGACATAGGAGTGAAGATCGCGGATGCAATTTGTCCACCAAATCCTTAGGAAGTGAAGAAATAGTTCCAAGAAGCGAAAGACAAGGGTAGTGTCACCCCCCTATGCCATGCATCTCACCCTATACACTCTATTCTTGGATCATGGATCCGGGTTGACCCGCATCTAAACCACCACTAATCTTCTTGAAGTTCAATGGGGAATAAATAATTACCGTTACTTTGGTATTGGATTGAAAGCAATTACTAGTGTGTAATAGGGTGTATGTTATTTAAAATAAGTTCATGTTTGGTTTTTTTATTTATGTTTATCCATATTTTGTTCCTACATATAATTTATAATTTGTATATGCATTACAATAAAACAAAAGACATAACACGGGTTGTATAGCGGGCCTTGTTAACGTTAACAAATACATTGAACATCCACTTCTCGATCATCAACTGAGAGTTTGTCTTCCACTAAAATCGTCCCTCTAAATCGGTAGAGATCAACGTTACAATGTCAGAAGGTAGTGATCACCTTTACATTCGTCTCACTTATCAAGTAGCGTTCACATATGTAAAGTACTCTCAATAAAGGAGTATCAATTGATCATTCAACATCTCACTATTGAACTTAGTGATCATCTATACACTTTTCACTAGCGGGGTAGTGATCTCGCCCCTTTTAAGTTACACATATAAAGTTGGTAATACTTCCTTTGTCTCATTAAAAGTGTCATGGTTTGAAAAACACAAATTTAAAGGTAGATTGAATGATTAATTTTTTTGTTTACCAAATTAAAATAATGCCCTTGGAAATTGAGTGTAACAATATTGTTTATTAATGTTAGTTGTGCGTGCTTAAAGGTAAACTTGAAAATTAACTAATAAATTTTGAAAGTTCATTTATAATAGAAAAATAAAAAAGAAAATATAGATACTTTTAATGGGATAGAGAAGTATGTGTTTTGAATGTATAATCACACATACTCATCTTGTTGAAACTCTTGCTTTTGGTCTTAATCTTGTTCTTTTTCTTCACTCCAATCGTTTGGGTTATGATTTAAATATCAATTGAAGAATGATACATTTTCTAGTACACCATGTCCTAAGAAGGATCGTGCGCCCACCGTAGTTTCCATGATCGGTCTAAAGTCGGACTTATGTTCTTTTTATCACTGTAGTCACTATGTTCTCATTTTGTTTGTTAGAAATAACTATCTTAGGACATGTACAACTTATTTTTTAAGTTTCCAAAAGATGACAAAAATCACATGTCATTAGGTGGAATTAATCTTGAAAAGAGAACGAGGGAGATCAAAATTTTTTTTGGTAAGTTTTTCTTTTAATTCAAGAAAGAGATTTGAGTTTTCTCTCTTTTCCATCATGTTGATTTAGTTTATAATTGATGAAAACCTACTTCTTTGACTTAATTTTGTTTAAATCACTTATTATTCATACATACACACATGCATACATACATGTACGTACTATTTAATTATTTATATATCCTTCATTTGAATAAAACAAACAACCCCACTCTTTACATGCTCTTCTCAATTTATGACTTTATAGAAGTCAAAGATGTGTTTTTACCTTTTACTAATTTATCAAAATTAGTTTGTTGGTTAGATATTAGTTAGTTGAGATTAACATTTGTACATATTAGGGTTCTCGTACAGTTTGTTCGTTAATGAAATTAGTTCAGTTTGATAACAAATTACATCAACTCCAAACATGTCATTGTTTCGATCAGTGAATCATGAGAAACCCTAGAAAAAATTGGCGTGATCGCCGATCTTACAGATAGAACACACAGGCTTCTGTTAAAAAAGTTTGGCTAACTTGATTATTACTATAAAAGTATCTACATATTTCACAACTAGTTCTTTATATTTTTATATAATTAATTACCGATCACGATGGGACTTTATAAACATCAACTGAAAATCACAAGCCCTAAATCCCTAATCCCTGTGTGATGGATTGTGCTTGAAGATCGAATGATATCGCTTTGATAATTGAACTTTTATTCTATTACTTACATTACAGAGAAATATAAAAATACAAAATAAATAATAGAAAATAAATGAACAAGCAGAATTCAAATCTTTAATTTGTAGCCGTCGTTTGAACCACACAAGGTTAGTTTTTTAAGCATATAATTGGACTGTTTGTGTAGCTCACATTTCTAGAATCCAAATAGAAAATGTCAAAACTGATGCATGTATTATTGCTTTTGTTTTTGCAGAATCCCCCGCTTGGCGGGGGAGCAGTTTCATGATTGCTACCACAATTCCATTTTAATTATTTCATAATTTTATTAAACCTTTATGTTTTCATAATTTATCGGTTTAAAAAGATACAGTGTTTTAATTTTTACAGGGTCGGTCATCAAAGCAGTGAGTGTTCAAGTCTTATGGTAGACAAAGTAGGGTAAAGTTAGTCCGCTATTAAAACAAACTCTATACTGCTAAATAACAAGGGGTTTCTACACCTATTCTCGTAATACAGTTTAATAGATAGCTTGATATGCAGAAATATAAATCAAAGGGTCACGGTGAAGAAGTTGTGGTTGTGTAGTCGATAGAGGGGAGCTCGGCGTGGTTAACTAAGAACCCTTTCTTTTTAGAGATTAATGTATAAAATAGTAACTACGTTTTAAAAATATTCCAATCAGGTCACTCATAAAATATTTTGTTATAATCAGACTATTAAAGTTTCTTTTGTGTTCTAATCATAGATAGTTTGCCTAGATAACAGGTTATGTAGTTTTTTTATATTCCTAAATAGTGTGACATTGCAAAATATTTTTAAAAAAATTAGTAGAAATTTTTAAAAATAAATTTTAAATTACGGAAAATTGAAAAAAAAAATCTGAAAATTGCAACAACAAAAAAAAATCTGAAAAAATGCAAAACAAAAAAAAGGAAAAAAAATGAAAAATTGCAAAAATAATATGATATTTTTCTGTATTTTTGCAATTTTTCAGTTTTTTTTATTTTTCTTAATTTAATTTTTTTTCTCAATTTTTATTAATTTTGTTAAATTTTAAAATAATATTTTGCAATGTCATAGTATTATAAAAACCTACATAACCTGCTATTCAAATAAAATATTTAACTTTTTATGAACGACTTAATTAAAACTATTTCAAAACTTAATTAGGTAATTCCTTCTTTTTACTAAAAGAGTTAAAATGTACAGTAGAATAATAAAGAAAATAATATGTTATATATATTAATCAAAAAGTCATTTAGATATGTTTCAGCATGTGATCTGATTTTTCTTTTTAAACCTTAACTAAGATAATATCTAATTCTACTAATTTATACATTTTTTTTACAAGGACGGAACTTGAACACACAATCCGATAGAGTAACAAAGTTTTTTTTTTTTTTCAATTCTTTGATAATATTGCTAGCTAGTCTAAAGGTTTTTGTGTTTTTTTTTGGGAAAGGAAAAAAAATGGTATAGTTGAATGGTATTTTTAGTACCTTGTACATACTTCGATAATATCGCTATATATGTCTTAGTAATCTAGGTAGCCTTTAATGTTGTTTAATAACAAAATGTGTTAAAAGTGTCTAATTATTATCATTGTTTCCACTCATTTATGTGTTAAAAAAATATAAGAAAAGAATAAAAGCGAAAGGAGGATGTTAGAAATGTGATATGGTTATGGGGTGTCCTTTTCTCTCTCTGCAAGGGAGTGGCAGCAGGTGCTGTATTTCTGACATCAACTTATGTCCAACTCAACAATGCAATCCTATTCTTGTGCTATGCAATGAATTATGTATGTATGGGGTGTGTATGGTGTATTATTTCTACTAGAAATTAAAATAAACAAAATATGAACTTTGAAAACATGTCGAAAAGTTTTAGAAAACTTATTAGTTGAAATAGAGTTCTTTAGGAGTAAACATACAATATTATATATTAGTTGGTGTAAGAGTTATTCGGTTATAAATTATAACTTATAACTGAATCATCTATATGGAAAACTAATACATATTCAAGATACTATGACACTACTAGAAAAAAGGGCTATATGCGCACAATGACTCGCGTCGATTTATGACGAGCAATTATGCGAGTCATTAAAAAAATGTCATAAATTTTGTAAAATTGAAGATTTTTGACACTCGTTTTCGTGTCGTTAAAAAATGTCATAAATTGAAAAAAAAAGTTTGCGTGTCATCATCTTTCAGTCAAAATTAACAACTTAACCTCCCGCCAATATATTTGTGTCAAAAAAACCTTTGACTAGTTTGACTTATATAATAATAATAAAATTAATAGTACTGCAGAGTGCAGACCACAAACCCTTAACATACACATACGCACGTTCGCAGACGCATCATCGTCCACCACCACCACGAACGAATTCCGGCCACCACCACGAACCAACGCCAGCCATCACCACGAACGCCGGCCATCACCCCGAAAGCCAGTCACGAACGCCGGCCACCACCACAACCTTATGCCTGATTTTTTGAAAAATTGAAGCAAAAGTTTGTGTTTATTGAAGGAATTCATCTTCTTTGAGGTAGATTTCTTCAATTTTACCTTATTCTATCATTAATTGGCTAGGGTTTAATAACAGAGTGTTAAGTTATTTCTGAAACATAATTTTTTTTTTGTTTTATAAATGTTGAATTCTAAAGCATAATTGACAGTTCATATGAATTTTTCTGTTAATCTTAATATGGTGTTTTCAGGTATTTGTGGACCACTCTTCTTTCCACCGTCCTGGAAACCATACGGTGATGCTTATGGTGCATTTGGAGATAACCAGGTACTAATTAAGAAAATTGTACTTTACTAATCATATGTTTTTCAATAAAATAAATTAACATTATTAGGTTTTTGGAGCAGTTTTGTTTCACCTTACTTTGTCACGCAGCATGTGAAGCTACATATGGTGAAAAATGTTTGTTTCTTGCCAATGATTGGCATGCTGGTCTTGTCCTAGTGTATGTCCTTAATTCTTCCAAAAATATGTGTTTTTTGCTCATTTTGTAATATCCGACTCTAATATATGTATTATGCTCTAGACTATTAGCAGCAAAGTATTGGCCGTATGGATTTTACAAAGATGCTAGGAGTATTGTTGTTATACATAATCTTGCACACCATGTATACAAATTTAATAAAATGTATATTTAGCATGATGCATTAATACTATTACTTTATTACTTTGTAGGGAGTTGAGCCAGCATCGACTAATAGGAATTTTGGATTGCCACACGAGTGGTACGGAGCTTTGGGGTGGATATTCCTAAATGGGCAACAACACATGCTCTTGACACTGGTGAAGCTGTTAATATTCCGAAAGGTGCAACTGTCACTGTTGACCGGATACTGACAGTTAGCGAGGTAATAAAAAAAGACGAAACTTCCCTTTAAGATATAAACATTTAGGATTGCTTATGTGTTTAATTGTCGTGATCAGGGCTATTCTCGGGAAATTACAACCCCAGAAGGTGGAAACGTTTTAGACGAGCTTCTCAGTAGTCGAAAGACTGTTGTTAATGGTATGTAGTTTGCAATCCATATATTATATTAACTTGTTTATATTAACATATTATAGTTCACTGGTAGTTATCATGATGCTTTAGATTGGTGTTATCACTATTTTTATTTATCATTTTACAAGTAGTCTAGTTATATGGCAATGCAGGATCACAAATGGCATTGATGTAACAGAATGGAATCCGTCTCGGGATGAGCACATCCCGTCTCATTACTCTCTCGATGACCTTTCAGGGAAGGTTGTTATCTTTTCTTTCTACTGTGAAATTTATTGGGAGGTTGGACTACCAGAAAGGTATTGACATAATTCTCTCGGTTGCTCCTTATTTGCTGCAAGATGATGTTCAATTTGTAAGTAAATTAACTCAAATTGTAGCACTTGTTTAGGAATTGGATCAAACACTTGACCTTCATATGAATAAAGATAAAATATATTTTAGATAATGCTTGGATCTAGAGAAAAACAATATGAAGACTGGACGAGAGCCACTGATGCAGCGTTTAACGATAAGTTTCGTGGATGGGTCGAGTTCAATGTTCCCATATCTCAACTGCAAGGTGAGAACTTAATATGTTTGCTATTTTTGACAGCATGTTATAACCCTAAATTCTGAAATTTGACTAAGTCTCATATTTTTGTTTTATAAATCACTACAAACTTTAATTATGTCTTAATAATTATATTGTTTGTAATTTTGTAGTGTCCGACTCAGCCGGGAAGTACCGAGTGTGGTTATTACGTCTTAAATTTCATGAAGGAGATCGTTTATGAAGGACTTCAAATCCTCATTGATAACAATGTAAGTAAAATTTATTTATTTTATTATTTTTCAATTTTATTTTGGCCTTTAAGCTTAAGTATACAGCCTCTTGTTTCCTAAGCTCAAATCATTCATATTCATCTTCTGCTTAACATCCATATCATGTCGTTTTCACAAATTCTATCATTATTTTTAGTTTTTTTTTTTTTTAAGTTTTACTTAATTTCAATATAAATTGTGGATCGATGATGTATATGAAGAAACTGCGTTATCTATCTGTAAATTCCTTTACATGAACTGATGATAAAATAGTCTTCCTAAGATCCGATTTTAAATCCACATATAATTTCTATTCTAACCGTTTGGTGAATCGATGATGGTTTATATATTACTGCGTTATCTATCTGTAAAATATATATACATTGAAAGTGCTTCTTTTTTTTTCACACTGATGCAAATAAAAATAAAAGAATTATTTGTTGTAATTAGATGAAGTCCTTTTTAGTATTTGCTACAAGTGTATTAAATTCGTAGGTATCATGACTTTTGACCTAACGTATTTTTTGTTTAATTTTCAACTTAGGTTGGGGGAGGCAAACACGAATACACGGAGAGAAATTTCGATTCGGTTCGAGAAGATTGGTCAGCGTATACAACACAGCTTATATTTCGTTAGTGATATGTATTATACTAAATATTAACTGATACTTTTGTTAACTTAAGGACTATATGTAATCTTTTGATGTAGGATGCTTATTTTGGAAATGTAATGCATAGTTTTGTTACTATATATTAAATTATTAATTTAAATATTATTAATTATGCAGATGACGTGCATACATGAGTGTCATTAATTGCTGTCGTAAACACTAGTATTGAAAGCGTGTCATAAATGCATGTCAAAGACGTGTGTCATAAATGCGTGTCATTAAATATGACACACAGAAAGCGAGTCATACACAATTTATGACAGGGCTTCAATGACACACATTTGCTTGTCATAAGGGTCCTTTAATGACATGCAATGCATGTCATTGAAGGCATTTTTTCTAGTAGTGTGATGACGAAAAACTATTGTGCCAAGAACAAACTTTTGCATACAATCAAAACAACCATAAAATCTAACAAAAAAGGCCAAGAGTTTGCTTTCCCTTACAAGAGACGTGACTCTTTTACACAAGCTAAACCATTTTCAACATGCAAGGTTGTAAAATACCAGGCGATATCATATTGCCATTTATCTTGGTAGTCTTATTTATTTATACTGTTATACATTTGAAAAAACAACAATGCCGTGATCAAAAAACACAATAGTATTTTTGTCAACACACCACTTACGAATCCTTTCTTATTTATGCAAACCGTAGATCAACTTGTCAAATTAGAACTGCAAAATTGTTTATCTGACATGCAGAACCTGTAGCGACGACATGTACTTGAATGTTACAAATTTATTCTTCTGTATGTGGTTTAATTTAATGAAGCAAACATAATTAGGAGTTTTTATTTTGCATTCAACAACACTTTAAGAGTCAAAGCTACAGAAGTGACTTTTGTGCAAATCTAACTATAAAAGGTAAGTAGGTGTCATGCTAGTTTGTAATGTTTACATAATACAAGTATAACTTTCATTATTTTGAGTTTTGAAAACCAAACTAACCACGTTTATATAACTATGAAATCTGAAAAGGACGTCGAAAGCTCATTCCGCTTTGGGCCTACAGAATGATTGGGAAGACCTTAAAGTTAACTTTTATCGATGAAAATTCTTAAGGTGCTAAGGGCACTTCCTCCACTGAGGATTGGTTTACTCGGTACCAATCTCCAAAGCACCTTACCAAATCTCCTTAGAAAATCGGTTTCGTGAAACGTATTGTATTTTGTTTAAAAATGAACAATCGCCATAAAACTCCAAGGATTTGGTTAAATATTTAATTGTTGGTTTTATTTTTCATAACCTTCATGATCTGCACCTCTAGCAACCTTAATTAGAATCTGCCAGATTGTAGTAACTAAATACAGTTTAAAAGTTGGAAAATAAGTTTAAACCGAAATTTTGACAGATTAACCACTATATAATTATGTGAAGCGATCAAACTTAAATATTCCTTTGATAAATAATTTATGTAATCTATATGGTCAAAAGAATCCAAAAAGAGTAATAAATGAATGGAGTTTGATTTAAAGTTACGAAACCGCATGGGTGCCGGTGCAGGGTTTTGCATTTACCCCGCAACCTCACCTATCATTACTTTATTCTGTTTATATTATTTTATTTTATTTACAAGCTTTTGAAGTTGAAGATAACTCCAACATGTGTTTTCCCTTTGTTGGAATCCCAAACTATCCAACATGCCAGAGGGTTTTCACACTCATGGCGAGTTTCTTTCTGAGAGTGAAATGGAGATAAAGGTCCGTCAATGATCCAAATAGCGTTCAAGAAAGAAAAATGTTTCGCTATAGAATACGATTAGACATATAATAAAGTATCTTGTTTGATAAATTTAGTTCATCAATTTTCTCTCATTCGAATTATAATGTGTGTACTTTACAAGCAAAAACAAATTGGTATGCATGCATAATGCTGACATAAATTGTCACACCTAGTTTTATGCGTATAAGCGTGTGACTAACTGTTGATACATGTTTTGAAAATATATCAAAGTATTGGTTGCAAATTGGAAGTCTTTTCGTTAAAATATTATTATATTCAAAATGTTTTGAATTATATAATTGATGATATTACAAAATAGTTTAATCTTGAGAAAATATTAATTTACATCATTTACAATATTAAAGCATAATCTGAGTCATCAAATCATTTAATGGCTAAACAACCATCTTCTATCACTATTTATGATTTACATGTAAAATAATTTATAAAAAATGCCAGCAACACATGCTGGTGAACTCGTTGACTCTAAAACATTTTATGTAAACCTTTAGCTCATATTCAAAACAATCAACGACCATGTAGATCTGTGTACTAATTATATGCACATGGTCAAGCCCACATAGCTCCATAGACTAGCTTAGTGTGACAGTGGCATGATGTTAAGCGTGGTGGGGTATGCTTACCCTCTGCCCACATATGTATGGATCCAGGAACACATATAACTAACTTGAATTTCAGTGGATACTCAAGTTTTAGGGAGTTATAATCACATGCAAACTTTTGTATAAATGCGTCGTTTAAAGTGTTTTGTAAGTTTAAGCGTATTCCGACTTGTAAAGAGATTAGACGTATTCACCTTTATTCTGATTAGTTTTCTATACTCCTTTCGGTTTGTACGTTACCTTGGACCTACAGTACGAGAATAACTTGTATAAATATCAATGTTGCAAAAGTCGCTAGGCGGTCCCTAGGCGGCCAAACCCCTTGGAGGGAGTACTCGGAGAGTACTCGGACATGATAAATATAAAGAAAATTAGATTTTGGGTAATATATATTTCAAATATCATAAGTTTACTAATATTTATAACAAAATAAATGAATATCAATATAAACAAGAGAAATACATTTTTAAACACTAAATTACTCTAAAAAATGTTAATCATTAATTAAAAATAAGGATATTCGTTCTTTAATATTATAGAAGTACGAATTATGTTGTATGTTTTAAGTCAAAATATAACCAAGTTAACCGACTAGATGTGATTCAGGCTAATGTTGACCACATTTGACCAATTTTTAGTAACTAGGCGGAGTTAAAGAAACTCCCCTGGGCACCATACCTTGTAGCGAGTACTCGGCCTTGTAGACCTACTTTTACAACATTGATAAATATCTAGATCGAATGATCTAGTTTTAGACCTTTAGTCTAACTTACATAGCTTTAACTTAGGGACATCATAATAGGTACCGTTTAGACATGATAAGACATGTTTAGCAAAAAAGTGCGCTATGCAATTTTGTACTTTTTTAAAAATAATTAAAATTAAGACATTAGAGTATCTCATTTTTGTTTCTTGGTACATAAAACGTATAATTGTCATGCTTAAACCACCAAATTAACTATTAAACAAGTCATTTTTATGTTTGATATTTGTGTTAATCGCGCCGTCTCTAACCTGTTAGGCAAGTTAAAACACAAACTGACAACCATACTTTAAATCTTGATAAATCACTTTTATGAATAAAACATTTAAACCTGTAGTCTTCCTATTTATTTAACAATTATCTTACACGTTTCTTCTTCATAAAGAGTCAATTTGACTCAAACCTTTATATGTAAAAATTTATGTTTCTTAGTCACAAAGAAACATTATTTAACTATAAACTTTATGTTTGAAAAGCTAAAAGTACATATTTAATACTTTTCAAGGTTTAAGCTATACCCCCGACTAGGGTCTAAGTCATGCATGTATTGAAACAATTTAAGCGGAACTCCTACCTTAACATGAGTATTTAGAGTATAAATCTTAAGATCTACCGGGCATCACTTCTACTATACGTTTTGTGTCAGGGAAACGAATCGTTGGAACATCAGGGCTCGGGACTCGTCGGCACGCACTACGATGTTAAGCATGTGTTTAGGGGTGTGTTTGGATGAAGGTGATCACCCTTTAGTCACCTTTTTATAGGCCGATTACCCACTCCGTCGCGTAAGACGGGGAAAAGGGTAGGTCGTCACGTAGCAAGACGTCGCCCACTAGGGTTGATGTGTCAAGCCTAAACCTTCCACGTGTAGTTGAGTTAGCGCCACGTGGTCCGGGTTACTTAACGTCGCGATCATGTATTAAGATGGTCAAATGGGTACGGTCACTGCGTAGTAAGACACCACCCAAATTTTCAGATATTTTACAAGTATGTCGCGTATTGCGATAGGCATGGGTTTTATCCGTCGCAAACCAACTTTAGTTTTACTTGTTTTTCGTGCTGGTTTTCGTCGTACGTATTTGGGGTCTTGGTTTCTAATCAGTTTGAGGATATTTTTGGTCCCTCAACTTTTTAAAGTTGGCAAACATGGAATAAAGTTTCATGTTGTTACATAGTTACCACATGAATGTCATATTATATACATGTCGTCTAACCATTAAGACATATCCATATTATTTGCCAAGTGTTAAATTTTAATTGGTCTGACTTTCGTATATATAAAAGTGCTTAAGACAAGATTTCATATCGTTTCAATCCTCAAAAAATCTTTGTAATAGAGAACGTAGTGATAGAAAAGAGGAGTTATTACTTATGAGGAAAACCTCGAGTCTTAACGCTTTAATGAGTGTTGGAACCAATTTTAATTATCTTGGTATGTCGAGGGGTTATAGTGGGTATAGTTAGTAATACAAGGTGTACCACCTTTTAATACTCTTGGTATGTCAGGATGTTCTAAGCATAAGTGTGTAGTGGGAGACAGTGTTCTTAGACGGACTATCAGAATGGTACCCGCTGTGTCAAAAAAGTATTACCACATTACCTAAGATTTATTGGTTATGTTTACCTAGACTAGTAATCAAGTTGACAGTCGGGTAGTTATTTGGAACATGGTTATGTCCAAATGCGGGCATTAGGTGTCCACTCGTGTTGGTAGCGGTTATGTTGTGCATAGGCGTGCATCTGTGCACGAAGTTATAATTGTGCTATTCACGTGCCAATAGCATATTGACTTTGCGTTGATCATGTGAAATGTAAAGTAATGATATAGTGATGAACTAGACCCTAGCTAGAATCAAAATTTCGAAATAGCATGTAAGGTATAATCACTACAGAGGTTATGTTAGTGCACAAAATTACAACCTTGGTAGGTTGTCTTGTTTATAGGAATGCATGTTAACTGCGTGTAAGAGTGCGTAAGCTATAAACTTAGATACCACAAATGCTAAGGTCAATTTCTATAGCCTTACATATTTTAATAAAAATATTAGGCTAAAATACATGTGTTAGGTCAAAAATTTGTGAGTTGCGATATCATTGTGGCGAAACTCGTTAAATATATTTTGGTCAATCAATCAGTTTAATTTGGCATGTAATACGGATCTGAGACGTAAGCTTCGACGCATGCGATTGCCTTCAATGATTAGAAAGCTTCTTGATTGTTAGGATTTTGTTTTTAGCTACAAATAGGAAACTTATTTTCTATTTTTGGAGTGTGTTTAACATGGTGTAAATCACCGACACAAGGGAAGCTCACCTTGGATGGGGTCGATTCGTTTAATATATTTCATCACTTTTATACTGACTATGGAATCGTTTATCCATTATATTATATTTTAATTATTCGTTCGACCGTTTGATTTCACAGCACCCGTCTCGAGAGATTATCAAGAGCAAATCCATGTGTTTGATAGATCCGGTGTTAGGAGATCTACTTATGGTATCAGAGCAGGTTGAATCACTTGATTCAACTTTGCTCTTAATATTCGGGTTCTAATTCCACGATTACCCAAACAAGACTTTAATTTTTGAATGTTTTGGAAATAAAGTTTGAAGATTTGGGGGAAATAAAGTACTTGAATTTCATCTCGGGTTCATAGATTTGGATTCACTAACACATTAAGAGGTTCGTTTTAGTATTTTTGTGAATATTTTATGGGTTTTTGATGATGAACAGTTGGTGTTCGTGTGTTTGGTGGCGGCGAAATATCATATCTATTTTTGATCAACAAATTGATTATCGACTCTTGTTACTTGATGTTTGTCATGGTCATAATCAACAACAAAAGGTAGATATCAAGATTAATTTTGTGCTTTAATCTTCATATTCGTGTCTTGTTCATCCTTAGCGGCTGAAGTATTTTTAGCTTCAAAGTCGATTTTGAGGATGTATTGAAGGATCTTGGTTATTTAGGTCGATAGTGTTGTATCTAGTACGCAATTAGCCGTTGAGATGATGTATTTGAGGTTGGAGGATGGATGGCGCCTAGGGTTAGCAGGGTCACTGAGAAAATGGTGATTCTTATTATTTTTACATCCGTTGAATGCATATACACATAGAAAAGTGTCTAGTAAAATGGCTTTACGCATTGTGATCTTGATTTATTTATTGGGGTGTTCATATAAATAACACGTTCAAAATGTTTAAACACATGGAAAAGTGTCTATTTGTTGCAATTACTAAGGTACTATCAAAAGTATGTGATTACAAAATCATAAATGCTGAAGTCGCTAGGCGATGCTAAGTCAGTTGATTGAGGAGTTGCAAGGACTCGACCTAATCTGGGAGTACTTGGGAATTACTTGTCAGGCGAATAAGGTTTGCAAAGCCACAATAAGAGGTAAGAAAAGACGTAGAGAGGGTTTTTGGTGTTTGAAAATGAAGTGGTGCATAATTTGATTTCCAACAGGGACAACGCATCCTAGAAATTTTATGAACACCTACATGATTCTACAGAATATAAATCTAAAGAATAAAAACAAAGCAATATCTCCATAATACATAACCGATCCTTTAAACAACGAAGAGGTCGTTGATGATATCATAAGTGAAGTACGTGATTATGACACACATTTGGACTCATGGGTGAATCTTAAATAATGGAAACTTGACATGACACTAGCTAACATGCATTATAAAATGATGAAATATGGATTGGGATGCTCCTTCCACTCTAAAGAGTCTTAAGCTTAAAACAACATGAAAGGATTTCTATTAACGAATTAACAACTAATATTTACGATAATTAATCAACAATTAACATATGATAATTTGAAGAAAAATAATGTATAAATTATCGTACCAATGTATGTAACTTTTGACCAAGTCAAATGTAATCCATCATTCCAGCTGATTCTTGAGAATTCCCAAAAGAAGAGTAAAATAAAAAGAAAAATATACTAATATAAAATTAATTAACCCATCTGGGTAACAGTTGAGTCAAATTAATAATTCTTAAATCATTATTATATACATTTAAAGTTAGGCAGTAAACTTTAGTTACCAATTGGGCACATGGACTTCCCAAAGTCATAAACTTATGCACTTGTTCTTTTTCCTTTACGAAAAAAAGTTGAAATTTTTGGGCGTATCTAATGTTTGCATGCTTTCAAGTTAATGATAAATGTCTACAAGGTCTCACCATCATTAGTAGTTTTTTTAAAGGTCATTTAGCTCATTTACATACTACTGACTCACCTACTACTGACTCACCGGATTATTTTCTTTTCACCTTTATAATAAAATGGTTTATTAGATTTAATAATCCCTATTAAATGGTATTGATCGATAAAAAACCCTATTTATTTTATCACCACTGGCGGTCCCAAATTTAATCAAGTTGACCCCCAATGACTTCCCGTTAAAAAAGACTTAACAACGTTATACTTTTTTCCGAATTTCAAACTAATTTTTTAAGGCTTTTGATTGGAAGGAGGATATAAATCGATTGTTGTAAAACTTAGCTCGAAACAGTGATCCAAACGACTTAATTTTTGTTTCTTGTAAGTTCGAACACTCGAATTGAAGCATTATTTCGTCGTTTTGGAGCACCGTTTTGAACTAAGTTTACATCAATCGACTCATATCCTCCTTCCGATCAAAAGCTCTAAAACACTAGTTTGAAATCCGGAAAAAGTATAACGCCGTAAGTCCTTTTCAACGGGGGATTGGGGGCTAACTTTTTTAAAAATAACCGCTAGTGACGATAACATGAATATGAGTTATTATAAGCTAATATCATTCAACATAGATTATTATAATCCTATAAACCTAATTGAGAAGGTATCGCCGAGTAATTTTTTGGTTTGCGGGTACATGAGGATAAAAATGAGATAACAATGCAGGATTGATCGTTGCATGGGTAAAACTCATGAGTGTCCATTCCCCTTTTATACATCATAATTGAGAAGAGCTTCAGACAACACCTATATCCATAACCATACCTGTACCCATACCAAAAATCAATAAAACATGTCCAAATACTCGTTCCAAATTTTTCGGTATGGTACGGTTACGTATACGTACGTGTATTGGTACGAGCATTTTGATACGGAACATGTTTTTGTACCACTTATGCTTTTTTTATTTCAAGATATTCAACGATCTTGAAAACGGTACCAGTACGAGTTACAAACAACCTGAATTAATCTGGGTATCTTGACTTGCACAGATAGGTACCAAATTAGTACAATTACCAAATTGGTCGCCAATTTAATGATAAGATAGTATTGAAGAATCCTAATTCAGTCGCCGACTTTAAGTGATTTGTTTGTTGATTCAAGTCTTGGATGTTATATTATTTAATATTAAAGAAACGTTTTGTATTTGTTTAATAATAATACGGTTGGAGAATTTAATTAAATATGAAGAATCCCAATTAAACCTTATATATTACAAACATGTATAAAATACAAAACGTGCCCATACCATACTCTTACCTGTACCCAACTGTAGATGTACCGAAATTCAACAAAAATGAGTACCAATACTCGTACCGATTAGACTAAATTGGTACGAGTACAAGTACGTGTATGGATACGGGTACGATACAAGTACGGATACGGGTATTTATGCTCATCCCTACAGCACAAATTAGTAGTAACATGCTATTTTCTTTAATATTGTTTTACAAGTTTAAAGACTTTATATATTAAAAACAGACTAAGAAAAAATAATAAGAAAATATTGATTTGTATAACATTAATAAATATAACAAAATAAGTTTTAGATATTTTGACTAATATCTCATTTACTACACACCATTCAACAAAATACAAAAACTTTTTCTAGATTGTATAAAAATATGTACCTTTAACTTATTGTTTGTAATTTTCAGATTGTCATTTACTTTTTTACTTAACAATAATTACCATCAAGTAAAATTAACACCTTAAACTTTTTTCATACCTATTTAATTTGTTTTCTATTAAAATGCGTACAATGTATCTAGGTACTCTAAACAACAATATGAACAAGTATATAGTATGAACAAGGGGTATTACAATTGATTTTCCTCTTTGGGTTAATTAGTTTCTCTTTCATAGACCCTTCATATCCTCTCAACCCTTAAGCAGCCATCTTCTGATCATATCCATCAATCCATACATCCATGTGCATGAACTCATCAATCCCCTATTAAATACCTGACAAAATAACACAAAAAACACATTTTTTACTGTTGTCATGGCTGCATCCATGAATAACTGGTTAGGTTTCTCACTCTCACCTCAAGATCAACAACAAATGGTTGATTCACAGTCATCTATGGTTGATAACTTCAACTCTGATACCATTTCCGGCACCGGAGAATGTTTTGATTTGGGTTCAAACGCCGGTCACTCGTCTATACCTTCTCTCAACCTCCCCCCTCCCTTTGGTTTACTTGAACCATACCATAATCACCATGGTTAGTTAAATTGCTAATTTAAGTTTATAGATTTAGTAGGTTTTTATTTGATTTTAATCAACTTATTACTTCCTTTTTGATCATTCATTTTGGTCTTTTAACCTATTTTTGTTTTAGCTCAAAAAAAATAAAAACAAATAATATTCCCAAAAAAACATTTTTTGATGAAGAAAATGGAAGCTAATTCATATTTTAATGGCGGTCTCCTTTTTAACACAAACTAGACAGTGATGTAAGTATTTTCTTGATATTTTATGCCATTTTTCCTTCTATTATTCAAGATATTATAAGGATTTTTTTTGAAGAAATCATAATTAATAATCAGATTATAAAACATATATAATCTTGGTTGTTTATGATGTATTTTTACTAAAACATATTAAACAGTGATGTAAATATTTTCTTGATATTTAATGTCATTTTTCTTATTCAAGATTTTAAAGGATTTAATTCTGTCTTCTTTTTCTTTTATTTTCTTGAAGAAAGAATAATTCTCAGATTATAAAAAAACATAACCTAGCTTGTTTGTTAATTTGTTTTGATGATTTACAGATTGGAACATGAAGGGTAGCTCGGATTTGTCGGTATTAATGTCCGGTGGTGGTTCATGCAATGAAAACCCTGAAATCCAACCTCCAAAGTTTGAAAATTTTTTAAGCGTTGGTAACACCGGAAACTACATGTACCAACTTCCCCCTCAAGCCGCGGCCGCAGACGTAAGAACTACCACACACGACACCACTAGAGGAAACACAACCACTGCCACCAGTAGCATTGGTCTTTCAATGATAAAAAACTGGCTTAGAAACAACCCAACTCCTTCTAACCAAAACAGCACCACCGGAGTACCGCCGGAGGTTCAAGGAACCGTTGATAGAACCGGGGCAATGAGTGTGTATTCCGGTGGTGGAAGAACCAACGAGCTTTCACTTACTATGGGCGGCGGTGGTGATAGTTTGTCTTCCGATAATAAACGGCAGCAGATGGAGGTGGCCACCACTGTAGATAGTGGAAGCGGTGGCGGTGCGGTGGAGGCGGTGCCCCGGAAATCTATTGATACATTTGGACAAAGAACTTCTATTTACCGTGGTGTTACCAGGTGGAATATTATTTTATTTATTTGTATATATGTAGTTTGAACACATCCGTCTTAATAACAACGATACTGTCTCTTCCAAAGAGTCATAACATTTACGTATCTCATTACCCAAGTTCGAATCTCTCTTGCAGTTACGTTGTCTATATATTAGAACGTACACATAAGCCGAGATTCAAACTTGGGACCTGAAAAGAAAATTGTATAGTTACTCATATTTTTTAATGTACCATTTTATTTTGGTTTTATTTTTATGAGATATATTAAGGGTTTTATGGGTAGTGCAGACACAGATGGACGGGGAGATACGAGGCACATTTATGGGATAATAGTTGCAGAAGAGAAGGACAAGTTCGTAAAGGCAGACAAGGTAATTAAAAAATTTTAAAAATAAAGTTAATGCGTTTTTGAGTTATAAAAATAATATTTATAAATTCTTCTACTAACTTTGTTTTACTTCCTATTTGTTGCATGGATTAATAAATGATTCAACTGGGATACTATTCAATATTCTTGCAGTTTATTTGGGTAAGTTTAATTACATAAAAAGGTGTTTTTTATTTTCTTGTCCACATACTGAGAGCTAGGGTTTTTAATTTGTTTTCTGTACCAAAAGGATATATCCTTTATAGCTTCTTGCCTTCATCTCAAGATTGTGTAACTTATACTATGATCGATTTTATGTTGATTTAGGAGGTTATGATAAAGAGGACAAAGCGGCAAGAGCATATGATCTAGCGGCGTTGAAATACTGGGGCACAACGACAACTACAAATTTTCCGGTGAGTTTCTTAAAATTGAACTAGAGCAAGAATACAACAAACAATGTAAGTTTTTTTGTTGTAAATTTTGATAGGATTTTACTTGAGCACATAATGTTGTTTTTACCATGATATATATTGAGTACTTTATCATTTTTATAAAATTGATACAGAACATGTTTAAAATTGTATTTGGACTTCTTTCGTGATTCTTTGTGGTCTTTTCCTTAGATTATGGTTGAAGATTATATATCATCTTGCTTTTTATAATTTTTATAAACATAAATCTAAACACGTGTAGATTAGTAACTATGAGAAAGAAATTGAGGAGATGAAAAACATGACGAGACAAGAGTATGTCGCCTCACTTAGAAGGTACATTTATGAAACTCAACCTGGTTAATTTCCTTTATATATATTTTAATATTTAATGTGTGTGTATATATGTAGACGAATATACTGAAAATTTTGTAAATTTCTACAGAAAAAGTAGTGGTTTTTCACGAGGTGCTTCCATCTATAGAGGTGTGACAAGGTACGTCATTCACTTTGATACTTTAATTTATAATGTATTTTTTTATATATATACATTTGAACATATTAGATATTATTTTTATTAGAAAGATCCATTTTGGATACCATTTGCATGCTATAAATAGTTATATTAATGTTGGTGATTAAATGGGACCAAAAGAAACCAGTTTGCACATGCTATTTACCCACAGAGTCAGAATCTTGCAAAATATACTTTGGAAGACTTTAAAATAATAGAATCAAAATGTCGTTGGATATTATTTGATGATCAGTTTATTTATTTGTTTATTCAACCGATCAAATGTCACTCATTTTGTAACAATATATCTTGAATATATATGCAGACACCATCAACATGGAAGATGGCAAGCAAGAATTGGGAGAGTTGCAGGGAACAAAGATCTTTACTTGGGAACTTTTGGTATATATTTTTCTCTCATATATTAAAATTATATATGTAGTACCTTAAAGCATAATTGACCTATCGATTCGATATGTTTTATTTAAATGCGTCAAAATTCATATAAAGTTTTTATAATTTATTTAGAAAGTTTAATTTCGGTGATTTAACATTATTTACTAGTATCAAAATGAGTATTACTGACAGACGATTATTATAATAAATATAACCGATTTCTTTGTAACAGATCACCTATTGTACAAAAGTGTTGGTGAAATGACCCTATCTATTTTGTATGAACTTGTTAATTACTCGAGTCGTCTACTTTGACACTTTTTAAGTATACGTGTTGATCGTTTAACGTATATAGCACTTGAATCACCTTTCTTAGGTACACAAGAAGAAGCGGCTGAGGCGTACGACATAGCCGCGATCAAGTTTCGTGGACTAAATGCAGTCACAAACTTTGAAATCAACAGATATGATGTTAAATGCATCCTTGAAAGCACCACTTTACCAATAGGTGGTGCAGCCAAACGTCTCAAAGATGCAGAAAAAGCCGCAGCCACTGAGATACTCCGAGCCGCTAAAGATGACCACTTGACCACCCACTTGACCCATGAAGGAATAAACAACTATGCCACCATGACATGGCCTAGCTCCATTGACTACCACCACCACCAAGCCATGGCTCAAGCCCACACCCAACCGTTTAGCATGCACTATCCACAACACTATAACACCTCGAACCAACAACGGTTATGGTGCAAACAAGAACAAGAACAACAACAACAACACGAGCCAGATGGTCAAAGCTTCCAAGATCTTCAACAACTTCATCAGTTTTTTCAACCCTCACCAAACTCTTCTGTTCTTCATAATCTTATGAGCATGGATTCATCTTCAATGGACCATAGTTATAGCGGTGGAGGCGGTGGAGGAGGTGATCATTCGGTTATGGGATATGGCGGTGGTGGTGGTGTCTATATGAACCATATGATGGCAAATAGTGTGGATTCACCTCAAGATGGTGATGGGAATATGTACTACCATCATCAAGGGTCCAGTTATGGTGGTTGGGTGCCAACCGCCATACCGACGCTTGCAGCAAGAACTGCCAACCTGGTGGTGGCTCATGGTGGTGCTCCTAACTTTACTACTTGGAATGATTCATAGTAAGTTGAATGCCTTGATATAATTTGAGGGTTTTAGGTGTAGCTTTTTTTTTTTCTTGCAATTCTTTGTTCTTCATGAACTTGGAAAGATATTAGGGTTTTATTATTAACTTTGTAATAGATTAGGATCTAACCAAAGGTCAAGAAACCAATAGCTTATATATGCTATGGGTTTTGTGATCTTAATTTTGAAGATGTATTTAGATCCACGGAATGTAGAAAAACAAGCAATATTGTAATTTGCAATTTCACTTTTGACAACACAATAGGTAATCATATTTATGGATAACTAGATTTTCACCCGGCATTTTTCACCGGGGCAATTAGAAAAAACCTCAACGTTGAAACTTGAATATTGGTAAAACCTAAGCGTTACGTCGGTGAGTTGATGCGAATTCAGTTAGTATCATTTACGTTCTTTACGATATAGACACCATTTGTAAAACCTTAGCATCCAAAAAATATATTTTCGTCAAAAAAGATAAATTATTTAAAACAAAGTTTGTTTGGTCAGTAAACCCGGACAGTGGTAAAACCTAATCGTTGTCAGTCTTGGCATTGAGGTGGTAACTGGACGCGATTTCTGTCGGTTTCGGCTATGTACGTTACGGTACCAAAGCTAAAAAGAGGGAAAAATTACATACAAATTGAGTGGACCAGTGGGGTGGTGTCGTCAGTAAACTCGGGCGTTGGTAAAACTAAGCGTTATCGGTCCCGGACGTTAAGACGTTGAGTCTATGCGAATGGGTCGATTTTCGTCACATTAACAAAACGAAAACAAAAGAAAACAAAATTTTGTGGACAAGTAAGGTGCCGACAAGTGGCCCAATGGCGACTTAGCGACACCAAACTTGTAAATTATATATATTAGATAACTTGGTCACATAGTGGTGTGCCAAGTTTTTTCTGAGACGAAACGGCATCTTTATTTTTAGTAAATGCAAAAAATATATATTTTTTAAAAAGAAGCATGTATTTTGTTTTTAAGTTACAAAAAAAAGCTTTTAAAATATGATATAGAAGTATGTCTAAGACAACAATCATGAAACATACATGGATATGAGTTAAAAATTTAAAAAAGATTGGTGACATGTTTTTATTCAAGAGCCATTTTAGACAATCTTAAAATCTCAAACACGTTTAAAGGTGTAAATTAAGAGCCGTTTGCGAGTTATTTGAAACCGACTTTTTATAAGCTTGAATTATACCGAAATAAAACAAACCGGAGCCTAAATTGAAACTCGTTTAATCAATGAGCAGTTAAGCACACACTTGAGTTTCATTTACCAAGTTTGAGTTATTGAGTACAATAGCAAATCTAAATGTGTATTTTTTTTAAAAACAATTTTATTAAACTTTGTTTTGTACAACAGTTATATCATACATATAATTATGATTACAATATATAACTTGTAAGTATATATTTTGTTAAACATACTTATAAAAATTAACTTTATAAATCTCCATGAAAGTATTTATATGTGCATGTAACTTAATAAAATACTGAAAAAAAGTTATTAACGCAAAGCAAATAAAATCAAATTTGGTTGAGCTCAAGTTCACTTTCTCACAAATCGTGTTCAAGCTTTGGTTGTAGAGTTTGAAATAAGCTGAACTCGAGCTATGTAAGTCAAGTTAAAACACATTAACTTTTATATTTAACACAAACCGAACTAAATCTGGATAATGGGTAAGCGAGCAACAAGCTGCGCCGCTATCCCCTTTTAAATCGCAAAGCTAGAGTTCAGGCAAACTTAAACTTGACCTGAACTTGATATTGCAATAAGATACCAAAAAATGAATTAAAAAGAATGGCAGAAACTAAAGTATTGCAAATAATGAATGGGCCTGGGCTACGCCTTTTTATGCATCTTTATAAGAACCTATTACCCAATGTTTTTAATTCGCATCACACTGGATTGTGGGCCCGTTAAACTACGAAGTACGAACTATCAAAATTTCTTTAGTTTGATTACGAGTTATTAAACAAGCAGTTGATCTTTTGATCCAGTTGTATGAAGAGATGGTTGGGATTTATAATCTCATGTTCGAATCCTGACTCAATGTGATTTTTTTATAGTGATGGATTTCCTTTTGGATGGTGCTCCTAAGTGAGTCAGTATGGATGGTTGACATTCTGTCTTAGAAAAACTTACGTGAGTATTAAGGGTAGTTTCAAATACTTTTGAAAACAAGTTATTGAACCAATAAATTAATGAACTGCAGGGCTTGTGTCAAATGAATAGGTGAAAATCAAACAAAACTTATTTAAGTTTATAAAAGCCAGCCACCCACCCTCCCAGCTTATTATTGTTAAGATGATTGAATGTGTAAAAGACCATTCCAACTTTCAAATCATAGATTATTTCGTTGAGGTGTTTGGTCGGCTCGTTTATTTCAAGTTATTCTGTTTGTTTCCGCATCGTAACTCGTTTCTTATCGAGGCGAGTTTACATATCCTATTCCGCATTTACATAATCTGGGGGTAGCATGTATACCATTATCAAACTACTCATGTTTTTACCGCATTTATTTAAATACAATTCAATTTCATGTTTATGCATGATTATTTGTATTCTATGTGTTATGCCTCATGATTATGTGCTTATGTGTTTATGTTTTTAATTTTGGTTGGAGCCTCATCCTCGTCCTCATATAAGCGTTGAGTCGTTATCTTAGTAACTTGGATTTGTGCCAAATGGAAAAGGGTCCATGTTTGATATTCAAGTTATTCAAGTGATACACGTTAGTCAATTTACATACTCATGTATGCTTGCAAAATAACCCTCATAATCATGTGACTTGTAATATTTGTCATATATATATGCTACATATACAAGTGTTTGTATTTATCAAGATAGAAGACGGTTATAGCGTTGTTCTTGTTTGCAGCACAACCATTGTTGATTCGAGGTGTTATAGTTTTGTGCGTAGTGCATGCTAAAGGTTGTGTGTGGGCTTGAGCCATGGCTTGGTGGTGGTAGTAGTCAATGGAGTTGGGCCATGTTATGGTGACATAGTAATTTATTCCTTCATGGGTTAAGTGGGTGGTCAAGCGGTCATCTTTTGCGTCTCAGAATAACTAAGGTGATGTTTGTTTTTTAAGAGGTAAAATGTTTGCACTTTGCGGACCACATCTCCAGGCATATGTAGCTAAAGAGGTAGATCAAACCTCTATAGTCTACAAGAAGAAGACTATTTGTTTTTTAACGTCTGTAAATTGCTAAAATAAAACATGGATTTTAAATAAGCTGAAATTTAAATAAAAAAAATCCTTCAACATCGAAATTAAATGATAGTCATACAACACTGAAATAATATTCATAAAACCACAATTACATTTTTTATATATCATTTGTTCCGCACTCTGCACTAACTGCTCAGCTCGTAAACGTGTCATATATTCCCGATTTGTTGCAGTGCCATGTGCTTCAACATCATCTTCATTAACATCAACGTAATCCAAGTCCAAGCACTTGATCTTCCACTTTTAATCCAATCCCGAGCCAAAGCGTAAACTTTTCCTAAGGCAAAGTAATACCAAGTTTAGTATATATCCATGTATAATAACATAAATATACACCACACATACACATGGATTACTGCAACATATGAATCATATGTTAACTTGATTATAACTATAACTCAATCAAATTCACCAACGAGTACAAAATCTTTAGCCCATCATTAATTCCCTTGCAAATTTGTTCATTTAACTTTATAATACCAAGTTTTTACTATAAATCATATACTTTTACAAATGAATAAACTTTGTTCAGATTAAGCTCCACAAATTTCATCAAATATACATAACCTTTCACTTGGGCATTTTAGCAAACACCTGGTGTGCCATAGAATTCAGCTAATTTGATATTGGTTATTCTTTGACCAAATTCACCCTTTAAGAACATTATTTAACACCAATTCGTTACAATTGAAGTTATCTAACACTCATCCATTGGTCATTTGGTCTTACCATAAAATCAGTTTATAAATATGAAAACTATAGTGCTTGCAAGTTACAACAAGTTTACTCTAAAATCTAGTTTTCTCTTAAAGAATGACAAATTGACACAAAATCAGAGATTTACGGCTTAGGGGCTGTTTGTTTACATCTGAATGGAACCATTCAGATGTAAACATCTGATTCATTCAGATTTCAGACTATTTGGTTTCAAACAGAAAAACATCTGAATGGTTAAAATTAGATCTGAATCATTCAGACTTAGGGGCTGTTTGGCTCATTCAGATCTGAATGAGTCAGGCCTGAATGAGCCTCTGTCATGAACCAAACAACCCCTAAGATGGCACGGTTTGGTTCATTCAAAGGCTCATTCAGATCTGACTCATTCAGATCTGAATGAACCAAACAACCCCTAAGTCAGACTTATTGTTGTTGCGGAATGGGATAGATGCTCATTCAGATCTAAATGAACCAAACAGCCCCTTAGTATGTAGTTAACAAATAATAACAGTGACAAGAAATTACTGAAGATGATGATGATGAAATCAATTTTGTGTAATGAGATGATGCTTACTTGATTTCCGGCAAAGAGGCAGCGTGGGAGGCGGACGAGCAACGGGGTTGCGAAGGAGCATCGACGGCTGGCCGAAGGTGGAGGAGGTAGGGGCGGAGGAGCGACGACGGCATAATCGAAGGTGGAAGGGGGGGTGACTAGAGTTGTGGGTGTCTAGGGTTGGGTTTGAGAGAGCTGATGAATGAAAAAGATGAGAAGATGTTAGAATATGTGAGAAGTGGGTGGTCCATGTATGCGTGAAAAATAGGGCGCGCAGACCATTTTTAATGGAAGGTTTTCCGAAAAACAAACAATCTGCAAACCTAATGTCTGCGTGATGCAAACAAAAGAGGTCAGAAAGATCTTTTGTGAAAAAATAAACACCCCCTAAGGCTATGCGTAGCACCTAATAGCTTCTTCTTTTGTACCTAAGAAAGGTTAAAGAAGCGTTATATACGTACATTAAACGATCAAAATAAAGATCTTCGATTCCTAGGGTCAATGGACCATAATTATAGGGGAAATTTTTTTGAAATAGAAAAATGTTAAAAGATAAAGTGGTTTTTAGGAGAGAGAAAAGTTTTATTATGAAAATAGGAGATTCGTCATTTGAAATGGCGGATGTCAACAAACAAGTGGGTCCTGTCAGATCTTGTTTGGTGAGGTGGACGATTACCAGGTGTTCAGCCATTTAAAATTTCAAATGACGGATGTCAATTTTGATGATCCGCCAGTTTGACTGGCAAGTCATAATTTCCAAAGAAAGCTACCCCTATGTGTAAAAGTGTATTTTGATGGACATCCGTCATTTGAAATTGAAGGTGTCATCTTGACATCCGCCATTTCAAATGACGGATGTGAATAGTGTTTTCTGGCTGATTTGACATCTCACTACCTTTTTCTTTTTATTATTACTTATTTTCTAATATAATAACGTTATTTTAAATAAATAAATAACCTTATTTAACAAGTTAAATAAAAAGTGTATTAACAAATAACGTTTTTAAAATTTTAAAAGGATAAAATTTGAGACACGTCCGACATGTACGCGTCCGATATCGTCTGACATCGTCGGACTTGATCTAAAATGAAGTTTCTTTGTTTTGTTTTCCTCCATTCCCTCCGCCAAAGTTCCGCCAGTTTCTTTCCTGAACTCCGTCATTGTACTGTACCGTTATTACTTTCTAAAAAAATGATTTCAGCAGTTATTGAAAATCAACAAAGCAAAATCACGTTGACTCTTCTTCTAAATCAAACTTTACATCAAACTTCATATAAAGAGGTTAACCACATTAAATTTTTAAAGTTAGATACTTTGATTGTTAAGAAATGAGTTTTTGATTTTTTATTATATTGAAATTATTAAATAAGGTTATTTAAAAAAACGTTATTATATTAGAAAATAAGTAATAATAAAAAGAACAAGTTAGTGAGAGATCAAATCAGCCAGAAAACACTATTCAAACCCGTCATTTGAAATGGCGGATGTCAAGATGACATCTTCCATTTCAAATGACGGGTGTCCACCAAAATACACTTTTACACATAAGGGTAGTCTACTTTGGAATTATGACCTGCCAGTCAAACTGGTGGATCATCAAATTTGACATCCGCCATTTCACAAATATTTTATTCGTGATCCGTGATTTGAAATGGCGGAACACCTGGTAATCGTCCACCTCACCAGGCAAGATCTGACAGGACCCACTTGTTTGTTGACATCCGCCATTTCAAATGACGGATCTCCTATTTTCCTAATAAAACTTTTCTCTCTCTTAAAAACCTTTTTATCCTTGAACATTTTCTTATTTCAAAATATTTTTCTAATTATAGGTTATCATTTGGTTATGGGATATGGCCATAGTTATATGAACCATATGGTGGAAATGTACCCTTAAAAAGGTGTAAACGTGGGCTATAATGTATGAAAATGTATCCTAGAAGACATAGTGATGACCTCATTGTCATATGGCGAAAGCGTTTTCCTCATGAAAAACCTTTATTAATGAATTTATATTCGTGTCAACCCCTCTTTAATATGATTATAAGCTCGATAACCGAAACAAGTAACGAGATCCTCCATAAACTAGCTAAATTTATGAATTAATATGCTAACGCATGAGCTTATAACCAAGCCTAAACTTATCCAATGATTGCCCAAAATATCGTGCCTTCACAGTCAAACGCTAGATTACATTACACCTAAATGACCGACCATACGAATCGTGCAGTTAGTGCGACTAAAGCTGAGTGGGGAGATCGATCATAATAGTACTAATAACATAATCATCGGCTAAGTCCATATTTAATGGTTATTTTATGTGTGTGGCTCAAGACCATTTTGGGCTACGTTCACTCATGTTCACATATACATCAAATGTCTTGTTCTCTAGTTATCGACTTAATTAAGTTCGTGCATGTTAAACAAATGCGTTCATGTAAGTTTTCAAATCATTTTGAATATGTTTTCCCTTAAGTTTCTAGAACACTAAAAAGAAAAAGGGTCCTGAAGCTCACCTCGGTCCTTGTCCTTGTTCATGTATATTAAATGTAGCAAGATTATGACTTTGTTACTGTATATGGTCAAATATCACGGATATCCTAACATCTAACTTAACATAAGTGATTTGCATCGGGTATTGTTAGTATACTAGTGATTAAGCTCAGACGATCCATTAAAAGGTTACAACCTGTTGCCAAACGTCAGGTTGTATAATGTTGATCTGTATATAACTTACTTTTATAATCAATTTTGTGCCACTTTTGTCCCCATGTATAAATAAGTGTGTGTATGTGTATACTTGTTTGTAACTTCTTTTTTTTTTGCCAATGTATCCAAATATATACTCGGATGTGGCTATCTGCTCGTTTTAACTTCTCTTTTGCCAACGTAAATGTATAATATGTAATTTTCTTGCATATTTATTGTTTGGTTGCGACTCCCTTGTTCCGGGCCTGGGGCTAGTTTGTGTTTTTAATATTTACCGTTTCAAAAAAGTAGGAAAAAAAGACGCCACATCTTAACACGTTTTGACAAATTGCTCAAATGAAGACCTTTTATAGGTTTAGAAAATTCGGTAGATCTTGCAATTTAAAATCTCCATGATTTGATATTTGAAAAAAGTGGTTCAGTTAATAAAATTTATAAGTCCGATCCATAACTCTTTTCCTACCTCCTTTACACAACTGTAAGTACCATAAAAACTCACTTTTTATGTTATTACCTAATATGTAAAGATTTCAAAATATACAAACCACTTAAATTGGTCCTCAATTAGCTACAGTTTTTAAAGAGCAACTATATCAAGTAAAATATAACGCATAACAAAGCTGTAATTAGTAGGGTCTAGCGGTTTAGAGAGGGTGAGATGTATGCAAACCATACCTCTATCCAAGATAGAGAGGCTGCTTTTAAAAAGACCCCGACTCCAAACACTGATGATATTTAAACTATAGTTTCAAACATATATCAAAAGAAAATCAAACGTTTTAATCCATCATATATATAGTTTTATGGTAGATAAAGTCTACTACCTAATTTGAAAAGTACTAGAAAATAGAAACAACATATTGTTCTCATCCTTAACCATCTTGTCGTTAGATGTGTCGGTTAAACTTTGAAACTCCCTGTCATACATAGAAATTTAATTATTAAATTTCATTAATCGTCGTTTAGCTTATCGTTCGTCATAAGTTTTAGCAATGTTAATTTGGCAAAAAGAAACAAATACCTCGGTATCCATCACCAGATCAACATGAGGTAAAACCTGTTCATACATGTTGCCGTTCTGCCCTGAAACATTGAGTTCCATTCCATCCAAAGAAGGATTTTCCAGACCATTAAGAAATTCAAATGAATCAGTAGATATTTCATTCGATGGAAAGCTATCAAGGTTAAAATCTGTAGGAACATAGTACCCTTCTGCAAAGTCTTCAAAACCGATTCCATTGACTGACGAAATTTCCTCGATAGATTGATTCATATATGTTTTTCCTTCTGTATATAAGCCATCAATGTTCATACCAACTTCATCATGATTTTCAACATGTGTTGAAGCACTAGGATTCTTGCCAAGAATTTTCGGATCAACTTCTTTTGGCAGATTACCTGATACTATCTTCTTACTAATTGAAAAACATGTTTCTCCTTTCTTTTTAAGAAACTTGCATTCCCCAAGACGACACCTCTGTTGCGCATATTGGACAACATATTAAGAAATTTAAACTAATATATAGAAATTAAATTGAATTGGATATAAAAACATCAACTTGGAACTACAGATATATAATCGAGAAGGAATCACCGATAAAAATCTCTACACATTCTTTTAATTGTCGATTGTGTTTAAAATCATTCCATTTTATGACTTACCTATGTTGCGAACAAGGATAATAGCCAATGGGCTGCCTTAGGGTATTCAATAGATATTCTATATTTTTCATTAAACCAAAGTTAGATCTAGACTGTGGGTGATTTGTTCTCATTCAATCAACTAGAGTAGTTAACAGTTATGTGGATGCTACATGAGATATAATTTGGATCTCCATATTCAATTTTATTCAGTGTCATGTAGTTTTAAAATTCCATGAGGCTTCTTTTCTCTTACCTTAAGAGCATTTGAGGAGGATATTTTGTGGGTTTTTATACCCCTATTAAAGTGTTTGTTTTCTGTAACATCTTAAATATTCTAATAATAAATAGAGAATGTTGCGTTAAATTGTCGTGCGTTTAATGTTACTAATTAACGTCTAATGAGGAAAAGATCATGGACTTGGACTAATTAAGATGGATTAAAGGAAATGGGCCTTAGGTCCATGGGCTTTAAGGGATATAAGTATCCCCTAAACCAACCTTAAACCCTAAACCATCATTCATTTCCATCTTATTCTCTAACACACTCCAAAACACACACACACCGCCATACACGGCCGCGAGAGAGAGAGAGAGAACGGGACTCGAGTCCAAAATTAAGCCAACCATTATTAGACCTTCGATATACGAGCTAGATACGAGATAACCAAGCAAACCGCGACCACACCGAACGCGTAAAGGTATGCCTTTTACCTTAAAGTTTACGTTTTTAGGATCGGTTAGCTTTGAAACTTAAACATAAAGTAAATCGGGTCTAAACGAAACGTAAAGTAACAAACTTGATGTTGGAAATGAACTTGACAAACCTATGGCTATGTACGGCGACTTGTTATTAAACGTTTTAAGCCGAAAGCTCCAAACTTTATGTCTTTCCGGGCTAAGTTTTACCCGAACTAGGCCATGGGAATGATCGCGGAGTTAGTTAACGTAATGTCCAAGAAATTCTCGATGAAATAAGGGTGATTTTGGTGATTAAGTTTGAACAGAGACGGCAACTGGGCAACTTCGCCTGCAAGCCATAACTTCGCCTTCATGCAAGTTCGCTTGCAAGCAAGTTCGTCTAGCTGATAACTTCGCCTATGGCCAAGTTCGCCTAACTGATAACTTCGCCTAAGGCCAAGTTCGCCTAACTGATAACTTCGCCTGGTGATAAGTTCGCCCATGATAACTTCGCCTGGTGATAAGTTCGCCCATGATAACTTCGCCTGGCATATATTCGCCTAGGGTTAACTTCGCCGTTCACTAACTTCGCTTATTGTTAAGTTCGCTTAATGATAAGTTCGCTGGAGTTAGCAAATTAGAAAATAAATTAAAAACCTAATGAAAAATGTGTTAAGACAGTTAATGGAAATAAAATTTTTCCAAGCTGACCTGGCAGCTCGACCCCAGCCAGGGGCTCTGCCCCTTGGACCCTGCTAGGGGCTGCCGCCCCTTGGACCCCGCTGCCAGGGGCGCTGCCCCCCGGACCCCAGTTCGTTGTGGGTTATATAAAGATAGAACTACTATACGAGTAGTAGTAGTTAATTGATACATGTAAATATTATACAGTTAGCCGTGCACAGCTCAAGAAGGGAATAACGATTAACGGAGAGCGTAACAAGATTCAGGTGAGTTTCTAGCCCCATTTATGTGTTATGTTTTCGGGGCTGTGTGCATACTCAATATGTTTGTTAATACGCTTATCCTAAGAGATAAGTGTATGCCTTATGTGAATAATGTGAAATGTATGAATGATTGCCTGATGGTACGTGAACAATCTTCGGATATTGCACGTACTGTCAGGTTGTAACGCTATGTATAAGGTAAGTATGATATGTATGCTTATGTGTATGAATGTGATAAAGTTAATAAAAGAAGGAAAGGATGGTTGTATGGTTGTATGGTTACGAAGAGGGTACCGGGCCCTAATAATACTCGAGGTATAATGTATGGTTGTATGGTAACGACGAGGGAATCGAACCCTACTAATATTCGAGAACTAGGGAACCGAACCCTACTAATATTCGAGGAAAGAGGGTACCGAGCCCTAATAATACTCGAGGAAAGAGGGTACCGAGCCCTAATAATACTCGAGGAATGTGGGGCGTAATGCTCTTTATAACGTAAGATATGAAAGCAAGTTAATACAAAAGAAAGTATGAAAGTATGAAAGTATGAATGAAAGAATATAAGTTTGTGTGTATTGTATAATGTATGATTAACTAGAACTCACTCAGCGTAGCTGACTTTTAGTATGCACACAGGTGAGTAGGATGAGACAGCTCGCTTGAGGAGACACGTGGCACTGAATAAGAGGCTGGCATCGGAAGACTCAAGACGTTTAAGTTTAACGTTTTGTTTATTTTGAAAGACAAGATGTTGTTTTAAGACAAGATGTGTTTTGTTATGAAATGTTTTATGAAAGTTTTTATATTTCGCGAATGTTTTAATTAACTCTGATATTAGAACTGCGTTTATGAGTAAATCCAACACGAAAGTAGGGCTACCGGTAACGGGCCTTACATTTTCTTGTGTAGTAGCATTAGAGTCATTCAAAAGATAGGACTATCATTTAGTTTCTATGTAAAACAAATGTTATCCAAATTATAAAGCTAACCTGAAGATGGCTTGCCACTTGTAGTCTTGTAAGTCCAGGTATTCCCATAGCATCACATATGTCTCTTGGGAAACATCCTGGAAAATAAATTAGTGGTATTCAAAATTAATAATATCCGGCAATTGAAATTAAGTTGAAGTGTAAGAAATATTAAGAAAGAGTTCACACTTCCTTCTCCAAGTTCGCGGATAGCTTGAAGGAATTTGTCATGAATTTCTTTCGTCCAAATTATGCAAACCCTCTTCTTAATCTTGTTTTTTTTCGCACCACTATTCAATGTTCTCTTCGTGTGACTTTCACATTCCACTTCTATTACTTCACTCTCACCAAGAACTTTAGACTGCTCAAACTTTTGAAATCGTGCTCTTATAACATCATCTCTTGCATACATTACCGCATCATCTGTAAGCGGTGTCTTCACAACACGAAAACCACCATTTTGAAGCACTTTTAATAGGAACTCATCATCTGTTTCTTGCTGCATTACTTTATATTATCACAGAAAAGTGTTAATTAGTATCCAAGAAAAATTAAACTGGAAATCTACAAACTTTTCTATGTATTAAAGTAATTTGAAAGGTGTCATTTCAAGAGTATACCCATCGATAGTAAGTCCATGCTCTTTGTTATTTTGAGGAAAGTTAGAGCATCCACGCCTTTCATGTCACTAGCTATAAGTAGGAGATCATATTTTTCCTTTTCTGCGGCTAGTATTCGTAAAGCATCACCGGCTTCATCAACGCATGTAACTATAAATTCACACACAAAAAAACAAAATGAATATCAAGGCTTGGTCAAGGTAAACCATCAAGGATATAAACTAAAAGTATACTAATTGCAATATTTATTAATTACGTGTATACATCCGGTACAAAGTATATAGAAAAAATAAGGGTGTATATCTAATAATCTTTTAAGTTTTAATATTTAATAAAATTACAAATTGTTTGAATTCAATGCATGTTTGAAAGGCAAATGATACTCTACTCTAACACTTATTCTCGTAAATTTAAACTACTTCATTGCTCATGTTTAAATGTGAGACATCCCTTGAAGAGATATGTAGCGGGTTAGCCTCACGGGCCCACATTGACAATATTTAATAATATATGTCTTATTATAACCGAAACTTGATATTAAAATTAAATTAAGTTTAAACCATGAAATTTGTACAAAGCTATTTGTTTGCTTGGTTATTTAAGTTTCAAATTTACATCAAAAGTAACTAAGATTCTTAATTATAAAACTAACTGCATTGACATTGGTGGCATACAAATAACATGGTCATTATTTTATATGTTTATATATATGTATATATATAAACATATATAGGTATTAGATCATTTCAGAAGTTTTTTTACAGCGAGAAGTGCGAGAAGCGAAGGTGTAACTCTATTAATCCCTAATTTCACTATATTTCTTATGTGTAGGTGCGTTGTGTAGGTTCATATGTATGTGTGTAAGTACGTATGTTTGTATGTGTGTATGTATGTTTGTATGTGTGTATGTACATAGGTTTGAATGTGGCTCGGTACATTTATATGTTTGTAGGTAGGTTTGAATGTGTAATTAAGACATAAATACAATCAACCTACATATATGTATGTAACATCATATGAAAGGGAGCGAAATTAGAGATTAATGAAGTTATACCTTCACTTCTCGCTGTAATATCATTTCTCGCAAGATCTATTCTCTATATATATTTATATATATATATATATAGTGTAGGATTAATGTAAAAAACAATAATTTTGTGAGAAGCATAAGAAGAGATCTAGACCCTTGGATCTAGGATCTGACGGTTGAGATTGGTAGTTTCTAAATCCGTATAGTTTTCTATTTATATGGTATAGTTTCTTATTTATGTAGTTTGCTTTATTTTAAAGCATTCTCACACTTCTCACAAAACAATTGTTTTTTATTTGAACCCTCTTCTATATATATATATATCTTTCACACACACACATACTATATACATATTTGAGACTTTCCTTGAAAACCCACTTGAGTTGAAAAACTCTTGAATGTCTACTATAACAATCAATTTTATTTTTCTTTTTTGATTTCTTGTAACACATTTTAATAGATGTTATTATCATCACATAAAATAATAATAAAAAATATATAGTTTATCTACGATTTATGCTATGAAATGGTTAATAATACTTACTAAATATTTTTATTATTGCTATTATTATTATTATTTGCATATGTTGAGCTTTAAATAAATTTTACAAAAGAGTGATTAATTTTTTTTTTGTCTGGATAGGATATGTTCTATTTCAGTTTATATGTGCATATTAAAAAAAATATATGAAATAGTCACAAAAGAGTTCTTTAAACTAAACACTGAAAAGTAAATAAAACTAATTAAAAGGAGAAAAAAAGTAACATTATTTTAAAGTATACTAAGTGAGGTATTTAAAGAGAAAAATGCATTGCTTGTTATTTTGGCTTAGTTCTATTATTTAATAATTAAATTTGTAATCAAATTAATTTTTTTGATGGCATTTGATAGTTTAGAATTGTTTGGAATTGGGATTTGGGATTACTTCAAGCACAACAAGCAAGACTTTCTAATTTCATGAAAAGTCTTATCCGTTTACATTAATAGTGAAAATACAAAACAATAAATGAAAGGAATTTTTTTTTTCTTTTTTATAACACATCTTAATAAAATTTAAGCACAACAAAAACTGATTTGAGAAGTAAGAATAACAAAGCTAACAACACTTTTTGATATGATTTTGTTATAATCAAGTATATATATTTGTGAACACTTTTATATAAATTATACCTTCAAACGAACGGGACTTCAGGATTTCACAAACAGATGCTAGAAAGTCTTGCTTGTGGTCGATAACCATAACTTTAATTCCATTGCCAAGTATTGATGTTTCAATTATGTTATTTCTGAATCCACTATTCATATTGTATTGGTTGAGAGGGAATGCAAAACATAAAAATAAAGGAAATGAGTGATTCAATAGTATTTATAGAGTATTTATAGAGAATTGATATGTGTCTTTTTTTAGCGGTCAACGAATTAATCCTTTAAATGAGTTACTTATTAAATTCATTGTATCGGGATACACTCGTTTCGATCAGGGAAAAACCCTCCCCTAAGGGCTAAGGCCAACACCCATAAACATTCGCTCGAAGGCAGGATAGTGCGGTGAGATAAAACTAACTCAGTTCAAGGATCCAACTAGTGAAAACCACATACTCGCCTAGTCTCTCATCATCAGTGTCTCTGGAAGCAAATGATGTTGACATGAATCGGACCTGAGTCACATGGAACATAGAGTCTTTTGCTTACCACTCTACCACTAGCTTATTGGCGAATTGATATGTGACTGTATTTATTTTTTATATATAGCGACGGGTCTAGTAAAAAAGTTTATGATATCCTAAAAAAACTTTTGGTCATAAATGTATTCTAATATTTGCTTAGGAGAATCCGATATTTAGGGTCGTCACTACTGATACATAAAACGGATAAGAAATGGTTTTTTAAAACTAATTTTGCATTTCGCTAACAAAGTTGAGGGGTAGTTCGCGCTACCCCTAAAGGCTTCATAGATTCGCATGTGTTTATTTGGTATTTTGATCAGTAATGGGTGCAAGATATTTTCTTATAATGTCAATATTTTTTTTGATACTTGAATGTCTAATAACCCGACATCAAAATTTGTGATCCAGTTCGGACCACAAAATATAAAACCATACCTTAATAAAGTGCGGTCGGTTGACTTCGATAATTCAATGGACTTTTTTTTTAGTATCAAGATTTAACAATTGAGTTATTAAGGAAATAACAAAATGGACTTTTTTTATTATTTATAATAGATTTGAGCGTATTTTAAAATAATAATTGAGCTTCTTTAAATTGACACTAATAGTTTGATTGGTTAAACTTTCACAAATAGACTTTTAGTTTACTTAAAGTTGTATAAAAAAAGTTATGTAGTAAAATTATCAGGGTCAATTGGTTCAAATTTTGTTCTTCATAATACCCCACTCAAACTTGTTCAAATATCATTTCACTATGTGAAAAGAAAATTAAAAAGGATGATGTAATATTGTAATGGTCGGCTTGAAGACTTTTAAGACAATTAATGATATAGATTATGTCAGCAAGAACTTTCATTGTGGCTAATAGGTGTTGTACCCGGATACCCGGGTAACAACATATGATTAATCAACGTGTTTAAAAGAATATTAGCGTGCTAACACGATTATCCGTTATGCATTTAATTCGAGTTAATTATGTGAACTGAATGCTCCCTGAAGTTTTGCTCTTTGATTTCTAAAATGACCAGTATGATCCAAAATTCCAAATAGTTTGTTATGAGTTAGGGTCGTGCTCCCTTGCTGCGAGGATGACTGTTAAAATTTTCAATTAACTGTGTATGAAATATTGAAAATGTATGTTTTGTATCTATAATCTATCTATAATATATATAAACGAAACATTTAAAAGCTCTCTGGTTGCTCCCTATATTCTCTCAAGCCACCAGATTGCATTATTTGTAAATGGAGGCTTCTCATGCATTTAACCCGAATTCACGGGTATGGGTCACCAAACCCAGATAGCCCTTGAAAAAGGGTTATAACATCTGGTTAAATTGAAAACTAATCTCACCAAATATTTTATATAAAAATTCCTATAAATAGAGATATACTAAAAATTAATATCATATATTATTTAAAAATATTTATAATTAAGAAATAATTTTATGGTAAAAAAATAAGCGGGTAATGGATCTCACTAAACCCATTTATCTTTTAAAACGGGTTATAACATCTCATTTATCTAAGAAACCCTTTCTTCACAAATCCTAATTACATTTTTAACTTCATTACAATAAATAAAACAAAAAAAAATACATATTAAAAACGAATAATGTAAAACAACCACGTAATACGAGGGATTCCTTACAATAAAACTAAAATCCAATATATATATATATATTGTTAACGATTAATATAAAACAACTCCGTAATACGGGAAGTATGGGTGTTACCTAACTTAGATAACTCTTAAACGAGATATAACATCTCCTTAAATTAAAAATTAATTTCGCCTAATATTTGACACGAAAATCCTATAAAATAGGGATATATTAGAAATTAATATATGATTTTTACAAAAAAAAAAACGAGTCACGGGTTTCATCAAACCCAAATAGCTTTTAAACTGCGTTATAACATTTCATTTATTTGTGAACCTTTTTCATTATCAAAACCTAAGTATTTCCTTACAATAAATAAAATTAAAATCCCAAAATAATATATTTAAGATTAAAAACGAATAATATAAAACAACCATATAATAATAAAAATAATAATTAAATAAAACACTAAAAGAAATCATATGGGCCCATATATTATTAAAATATAAATGTAATAAAATTAAATGTGAGACCTGATATCATAAAAAAAAATTAAAAAAAAAACCCAATTGTGGTCTTGTGGTAGGAGGTTGCGTAGGTTCTCCAGTGAAGACCCAAGTTTGAATCTCACTTGTCACTTTCGGGTGGATATTAACAATGAAGGATATGAGTTAGGCCTTGTGTAAAAGTTTTCAGTTCGAACCTAGAGTCCACCCGGGTTTTCGTCCTACTGTGCGTTATGACAGAGAGTTCTACTCTTTTAGTGGCATAACAACTGTCAAGTGCTAGTCGGCGGGTATGGTTTCCCGGGGAATGCCCAAGGTAAACTCTGAATCCAGTACGAGCCCAGTTAAGACAACATAGTCTGGTCACAGTGGGACATTGGGGTGAGCTAGGCCTTGTGCAAAGGTTGTCAGTTCGAATCCAAAGCCCGCCCGGGTTGTCGTCCCACGTGTGTTATGCCAGAGAGTTATGCTCTTGTGGTGGCATAAACAGTCGGCGGTATGGTTTCCCGGTGGAACGCCCAAGCCAAACTCTAAATCCAGCGCGGACCCGGTTAAGACAACATAGCATGGTAAGAGTGAAGCATCGAGGCTCTCCAAATTTGAAGAATGCGATAGCCTAAATACATCGTTCTATAAAGAAAATTAAAACAAAAAAGTCAAATAAGAAAACAACATGGGATCATCCAATGCCACCTTCTTCTACAAGCTTCAAAGTCCACCAATCCCCCTCCACTATCTTTAACCCAACATTAATGATCTTAATTTAGAGGTGGCAATGTGAGTGGGTTGGGTTGGGTTGGGTTGGGTTGGATTTGAGTGATGGGTCAGGATGGATTTTTAAAATAGTGGTTTAGGATGATTTGGGTCAAGATGGGTAAAGCTAACCCATCTTGACACCAGTGAAGGTTGACATACAAAGGGTTTTAAAAACTCTTTAAAAAATATTCAAAAAAACTATTAAAAAAAATAACTTAAAATATAAATAAAAAACGCAAAATGTAAAATAACTAAAATGTTTCTCACGTCATCCTCGTTCATTAAAAAAAAAGTTTTGTACCGGTTCAGGTTAGAGTTTTTCAGGTTTTTTTTTTGTTCGGTTTTGTTTTTTTTCATTTCGGTCGGTTTCGGAATCTGCTCGGTTTTTATTTCTCGGTTTTTTCGGTTTCATTTCGTTTTATTTTGGTCGGCTACGTTTCAGTTTTTTTGTTTCGTTTTGGTAAGCTTTTTAATTGCATTTCGCTTTTTCTTTGTTACGTTTTGGTCAGTTTTTCGGTGTCATATCGGTTTTTTTTTGTATCGTTTTGGTCGTTTTTCTATATCGATTCAGTTTTGTTTCAGTTTTTTTGTTTCGTTTTAATCGGTTTGATGTTTTTGATTCGTTTTGGTCCGGTTTTTAAATTGCATTTAGTTTTTTTTATTTTTCCTTTTGGTAAGTTTTTCTGTTTCAATTCAGTTTTTTTGTTTCGTTTCGGTCGTTTTTCTATTTGATTCAGTTTCGTTTCGGTTTTTTGTTTCGTTTTGGTCGGTTCAGTGTTTTTGTTTTGTTTTGGTCAGCTTTTCAGTTGCATTTCGCTTTTTTTTTTGTTTCGTTTTAGTCGTTTTTCTGTTTCGGTTCAGTTTCGTTTGTTTTTTGTTTCGTTTTGGTCATTTTTCTATTTTAATTCAGTTTCGTTTCGGTTTTTTGTTTCGTTTTGATCGGTTTGGTGTTTTTGTTTTGTTTTGGTTAGCTTTTCAGTTTCATTTCGCTTTTTTTTGTTTCGTTTTGGTCAACTTTTCGGTTTCATATCGGTTTTTTTGTTTCGTTTTGGTCGTTTTTCTATTTCGATTCAGTTTTCTTTCGGTTTGGTCGTTTCAGTGTTTTTGTTTAGTTTTGGTTAGCTTTTCGGTTGCATTTCGCTTTTTTGTTTCGTTTTGGTCGTATTTCTATTTTGGTCCAGTTTCGTTTTTGTTTTTTTTGTTTCATTTTTGTCGGTTCGGGGTATTTGTTTCGTTTTGATCGTTTTTTGGGTTTCAGATGAGTTTTGTTTCGTACGTGATAGTTTGGGTATTTTGAATTAGATAAATTTTGGATAACTTGGATATTTTGTTTTGACCCATTTTAACCTATAAATGAAACTCACTTGTATATTTCCAACCTATCCTGACCCACTTGAAGAATTTTTATGATCCATCATAACCCATTTTACTTTTAAAGTTTATCCATTTTGACCCAAAACAATCCATTTGGGTTGGGTTTGCCACCCTTTAATCATATCATCCGGTGATAAACCGTGCTTAATTAACAACACAGACACACACACACACTATTGCTACGTGGGAATTGTTGGTCCTCGTCAACGGATAAACAAAAGAAATTGTAATGTAAATGTTGTTCATTTTTTTTAACAGCAAACTTATTATTTACATCCACCCAAGTAGGGATTGAACTCCCAACCTCCATTTTATAAGTCTACCACCTTTGTCACCACACTAAATGGTGTGTGTGTGGGGTGGGTGGGGGGGGTTATAAATGAAGATTGTTTACTAAATGAAGATCATGAAAATGATTTGTAGTTTAAAAACTCACTCTCCAATGGATGATAGGAATCAAATTTTAGCTACCTCATAATCGTGAAAATCATTCAAATGATTGAAATTCGAGAATTTTCTGGCGATAGTTGTGATTAGCGTGATGCAGGAATGTTAATGGGTTTGGGTTAGGTTTTGGTACTCCCAAACTCATACCCGATTATTAAAGCTCGTCCTAAACCCATCCGAAACCTGTCAGACATTTACGGGTAATTAACTGTCGAGTTCGGAGGATACCCATCAGGTTTCGGGTGTTCTATTGGTTACTATAAAAGCCATTCGTTTTGATAAAGTTATTAATATTTTGATTTCTAATCTGTTTAACATGTGTTTAAAGAAATAATCGATTAAAGGAATTTGGAAACATTTTAAACTCAATAACTCGAGTTGTCTAGTTATAGACATTCTGGAGGCATTACTCTATCAAAATAATAAACAAAAACGATCACTAATTATAATGCCTATAATCATAAATGTGTTCATAAGAGGTAATTAAGCATGCATATTAGCCCAAACGGCCAAACATAGTAAACAATAAAAAAAGGGCATTTAGAACTCAAGTTAGACTCGACTACAGGCTGTCATTTTATCTAATATGCTATGTTATAATGGTGTTATGTTACGTGTGTTATGTTATGCACTTATGCTAAGTAGGATATGCTAATTAACGTGTGTTTCTAAATGATAGTTTAAAGTCTAGGTGAAGAAGCTTACAAAGCTAGATCTTACTCATTTTATATGATTGTTTTAGCATGTATATCAGATTGTTTTCAAGTACATTAGGATGATAACTCGATCTCCTTGGCTTGAATCTAAAAGCTACCAGCATGCTGAAGACTGACATCCTTGATCGAAGAAGCTTATGTTTGCAAACGATTTAATGTAAATGTTTGTTTTATGAGCATATGTTACCTTGTGTGTTTCCCGTTGTAATGTTAATGATATATCAAGTTAAAACTATGCTTTTGATGTATGAGCCCGACTAGAGGCTTCTCAGGTTTGGGTCTTACACTATACGTTAACTTACATAACCATATAATAGAGTATTTCTTGCAGCACCAAAGTTTTATTTTTCCACTTTAAGACCAATATCCGTAGTGGGGGCTTTATGGGGTCATAAAGCCTGGGAACACCGCCCCCTGGCTTTATGGAGGCTTTTTGGTTAATTGTTTTTTGGTGGCGTTTTGTAGATAACGTTGATAAACAAATTAGTTAATAGGCATGGGAATTAAAAAAAAAACAAATAAATAAACAAAGTTATGGAAAGTTATGGAGGCTTTATGACTACACTTGTTTTTTTGTAAAAAGCCATAACTCTGACTGGACGCCACGTGGCGCATAGCGCCGAGGGGTGGGGCTTTATGACTACTCATGGTCTTAGTCATTTCTATCCCATATTCTTCGTACCCTTTTTTTAATCATCTACATCGCATGTAATGGAGTTAAACACATAACTTTAGTCATTATCTCAACTTAAATACAAATTAGGAATCAACGCAACTTAAATCCCCTGGCTACAAAATCTGTTATAACCATTCTAACATCTCAAAATTCAATCTTTACCTTACTGTGATATTTTGATCCAACACATTATATATGCATACCATATAGCAAGATAATCACAAGCTATATATCTAACCATTTATCTATATAATAACTACTTAATCAACGTTCATTTTAATTGATTACAACATGGATGAAGTAACCCCACACGTTTTTTCTCATAATACCCATCCCTTTACTATAGAATACACTGCTAGCAAATCAAGGTAGCTGATCATGAGTCATTCACATTATTAATCCTTAAATAATTTTGAGATGGGCCAAACTGGGTCGAGACGTCAACTTTAACGTGTACCCCCAAACATCTTTGAGATGAAAGACTTTAAAATCGATTTGTTTAAGGGGGGGTATTAGTTTATATAAACTACTAAACAAATGTTTATACACTATGGGATTAAGGGGCTGATGGTGGGAAATGAATGGATTCAAAGAACCTTTAAAAACGAAAACGAAACTGGATGCTAGGGTGTTCAAGACTAAGTGCTGATGAAGTTGCTGATCTGGTGAGACCGGTAACCCAAAATGAGATCAAAGAGACCATTTGGAGTATCGGGGGTGACAGGTCCCAGGGCCGGATGGTTTCACATGTACCTTTATTAGACGGGTTTGGATCCTATTTCAATCCTTTTTTTAAAAAAAAACGGGTGACCTTCTTTATGGAATAAGGATGATTCAGCAGGGGGTACAACCCATCTTTCTTGACTCCCAAAAGTAAGTGATCCTCAGTTTTTATCAAAATTCAGACCTATCTCGCTTGTTGGGGCGTCTTACAAGGTTAATGTCAAATTGATTTCGTTATGATTATAAAAGGTTATCAGGTCGTAGTTTCTCGTCCCAGTCGGCTTTTATGGAAGGGCAGTTAATTGTTAATGAGGTTGTGTCATGGGCGAAGAAAACCTATAATAAAACTATGCTTTTTAAAGTTGACTTTGAAAAAGCATATGATATGCTTATTTGGGATTAATATAGAATATGTGGTTCCTGAAGACATGGTGCAACTGGATAATGGTGTGATTAAGTGCAGGTCGTAGCGCGGTCTTAGTAAATGGCTCCTCGGATATGGAGTTTCAATTGGAAAGGGGAACTAGATTACCGAATGGGGCGACCCGCTTGCACTGTTTTATTCGTCTTTGAAATGGAGGTGTTGGAAGTTATGATGAATAATGTGAAGAGCGTTGGTATGATCAGTGGGATCAGATTACCGAATGGGAGTCCTCATTTGACGCATCTATCCTATGCGGATAACGTTATGTTTATTTTGGAATGGTCGGAGAAGAATCTAAAAAAGATCTGCCGTTTGCTTTGTTGATTCCGGATCTAAAGGCTAATCTGGAGAAGAGCAGTATATGAAGAGGAAACCACTCCTTTGGCTACCTTAGCCATGTGCAAAATTTTCACTTACCTACTTGGGGTCAACCATTGGAGTTAATATGAAGAGAATCAGGTTTTGGAAGCCAGTTATTGATAGGTTTAATGCTAGGCTGTATAAATGAAAAGCAAAGTCTTTGTCTTTCACCGGGGTACAGTTAAGGAGGCCAATGTGGCTTTGATTACCAATTGGCGGTGGAGACTAAAATCGTCCCCGTCCCAATTATGGACTAGATCGAGTGATCACGGCTATTTACGGATCGTGTCATTGGTTCAAAACGGTTCCGCCTAAAAAGGCATCCCGAGAGTTTGGAAAGACATAGGTGGCAATGAGAAAACGCTAGCTAATTTAGTGACGACATTCATAAAAAACTTTTGGTAAATATCGGAGATGGGTTGGAGATTTTAACTTGGCTAGAGAACTGGACAGTACAAGGGTGACAGATTGCTTCAAGAAGTTAAACCCGGTTTTGGATCTGGAGTGATGGCGGGCCTCATGGTTATCACACAAAGTTGGTGATGGCGGAAATGGAAAGGGGTCTCGGTGGGATTAATGTGGTTTGGAGGTTTCTTTGGATACTATTAAAGGTCAACTATTTTTGGTTGGAGGGCATAGATTGATAGAATTACAAGAATGATTTAGAGTCAAGTGTGCTTTTGGCTCAAGATCTTGAACCCGTCTGATATTCAGTTCGAGGTATTATTAAGTTTGGTCATCAATATCCGATGATAGAAGAAAGGCAACAGGCACGGTGTTTCTTGACACTCTTTAATTGGCACCTATTTAGGGTGGTGGAAGAGATTAAAGAAAATTCCCAGATGTGGCTATCCGCTCATTCTAACTTCTCTTCTGCCAATGTGAATGTACAATCTCTAATTTTCCTTGTATATTTGTTGTTGTTTGGTTGCGGCTCCCTGTTTGCTCGTTCCGGGTCTGGGTGGCTGATTTGTGCTTTTAAAATTTACCGTGTCAAAAAAATAAGAAAAAAAAGACACCACATCTTAACAAGTATTGACAAATTGCTCAAATCTTCGCCTTTTATAAATTTAGAAAATTCAGTAGATCTTGCAATCTAAAATTTCCATGATCCGATATTTGAAAAAATCAGTTCAGTTAATAAAATTTATAAGTCCAATCCGCAACTCTTTTCCTACCTCCTTTACACAACTATAACTACCATAAAACTCACATTTTATTGCTGTTGCCTAATATGTACTGATTTCCAAATATACTAACCACTTAAATTGGTCCTCAATTAGCTACAGTTTTTATAGAACAACTATACCCAGTAAAACTTCACGCATAACAAAGATGTAATTAGCGGGGTCTAAAGATGGTGAATATATGCAAACCATACCTCTATCCAAGATAGAGATGCTGTTTTCAAAGAGACCCCTAGCTCCAAACACTGACGATATTTAAACTATAGTTTCAAACATATATTAAAAGAAAATCAAACGTTTTAATCCATCACATAGTTTTATGGTAGATAAAGTATACTACCTTATTTGAAAAGTACTAGAATATAGAAACAACATACTTTTCTCATCATTAACCACCTTGCCGTTAGATGTGTTGGTTAAACTCGGAAATTCCCTGTCATACATAGAAACTTAATAATTATGTTGCATTAATCGTCGTTTAGCTTATTGTTCGTCATAAGTTATAGTAATGTTAATTTGGTAAAAAGAACAAATACCTCGGTTGGCATCACTAGTTCATACATGTTGTGGTTTTGCCGTGACACATTGAATTCCATGCCATCCAAAGAAGGATTTCCCATGCCATTAAGTTCAAATGAATCAGTAGATACTTCATTCGATGGAAAGCCAACAAGGTTAAAATCTGTAGGAACAGAGTACCCTTCTGCAAAGTTTTCAAAACCGACTCCACTGACTAACGAAATTTCCTCGATAGATTGATTCATATTTGTTTTTCCTTCTGGATATAAGCCATCAATGTTCATACCTATTTCATCAAGATTTTCGACATGTGTTGAAGCACCAGGAATCTTGCCAAGCATTTTCTGATCAACTTCTTTTGGCAGGTTACCTGTTAATATCTTCTTACTTGAAAAACATGTTTCTCCTTTCTTTTTAAGAAACTTGCATTCACCAAGACGACACCTCTGTTGCGTATATTGGACAATATATTAAGAAATTTAAACTAATATAAAGAAATTAAATTGAGTTGTAAATAAATAACATCAACAACTTGGAACTTCATATATATAATCGAGACTGGAATCAACGATAAAGTACTCTACACATTCTTTTAGTTGTAAAATGTGTATAAATTCATTCCATTTAAAAACTTACCTATGTTGTGAACAAGGATAATAGCCAACATGCTGCCTTAGTGTATTCATTAGATATTCTATATTTTTCATTAAACCAAAGTTAGATCTAGACTGTGGGTGATTTGTTCTCATACAATGCAATTAGAGTACCTAACAGTTATGTGGATGCTACATGAGCTATAATTTGGATCCCCATATTCAATTTTATTCAATGTCATGTAGTTTTAAAATTCTGTGAGGCTTCATTTCTCTTACCTTAGGAGCATTTGAGGAGGATATTTTGTAGTTTTTATACCCCTACAAAAGTGTTAGTTTTCTTGTGTATTAGAGGAGCATTAGAGTCATTCAAAGACTTAACAATTTCTTTCACTTAAACGTGCAACAATAACGACAACGGCCATGACAACATTTTGTTCCATGTATACTTTAGTTTCTAGCATACAAAAGTAAAACGAAAGTTATCCAAATTGTAAAGCTAACCTGAAGGTGGCTTGCAACTTGTAGTCTTGTTAGTCCAGGTACTCCCATAGCGTCACATATGTCTCTTGGGAAACATTCTGTAAAATAAATGTGTGGTTTTCAAAATTAATATTAATATATGGCAATTGAAATTAAGTTGAAGTGTATGAAAACATTAAGAAAGAGTTCACACTTCCTTCTCCAAGTTCGCAGATAGCTTGAAGGAATTTGTCATGAATTTCTTTCGTCCAAATTATGCAAAACCTCTTCTTAATCTTCTTTGTTTTCGCACCACTATTCGGTGTTCTCTTCGGGCGACTTTCACATTTCACTTCTATTGTTTCACTCTCACCAAGAATTTTAGACAGCTCAAACTTTTGAAATCGTGCTCTTATAGCATCATCTCTTGCATACATTACTGCATCATCTGTAAGCGGTGTCTTCACAACACGAAAACCACCATTTTCAAGCACTTTTAATAGGAACTTATTATCTGTTTCTTTATGCATTACTTTAGATAATAACAGAAAAGTGTGAATTAGTATCCAAGAAAAATTAAACTGGAAATCTACAAACTTTTTCTATGTATTAAAGGAATTTGAAAGGTGTCCTTTCAAGAGTATAGTACCCATCGATAATACGTTCATGTTCTTTGTTATTTTGAGGAAAGTTAAAGCATCCACGCCTCTCATGTCACTAGCTATAAGTAGGAGATCATATTTTTTCTTCCCTGCGATCGTAAAGCATCACCGGCTTCTTCAACGCATGTAACTATAAATTCACAAACACAAAAACAATATGAATATCAAGGCTTAGTCAAGGTAACACATTAAGGATATAAACTAAAAGTATATTAATTACTATATTTATTAATTACAAGTATACATCCGGTACAAAGCATATAGAAAAAGTAAGGGTGTATAGTTAATAATCTTTTAAGTTGTAATATTTAATAAATTACAAATTGTTTGAAAGGCGAATGATACTCTACTCTAACTTATGCTCGTAATTCTAAACTACTTCATTGCTCAGGTTTAAATGTGATATCTCCATTGAAAATGTATGTTGCGGGTTAGCCCCACATTAACAATACTTTATAATATATGCCATATTTTAACAAAAAATGGTACAAAAATTAAATTGAATTATAACAATAAGATTTGTACAAAAGCTATTTGTTTGCTTGTTTATTTAAGTTTCAAAGTTACATTAAAAGTAACTGAGATTCTTAATTATAAAACTAACTGCCTTGACCCAGGTGACATACTTGTAACATGGTCATTATTTTATATGTTTAAATATATATATATATATGATTGATTTCTTTTGAGAACCGATTTGAGTTTTAAGAACTCGAAAGAACTCAGCGAAACAATTTTTTTTCTGAATTTTTTTAAACATGTATAATACCTAAGTGTAAGTAATGTACTAAAAGTTACAGTATTTTTTTACACACCGAATCAACTTATTACACATGTGTAACTAACATTTAAACTTATGTAATCATCAATATTTCTCTCTCCTGATTAATTTTTTAATTAGATTTATTCTTAGCCATATATTTCATATTTATTTAATTAAATGTGTAGTCCATTTTGAGTTTTTAAAGTTCTTGAAACTCTTCTCAAAATATCTCCCCCATATATATATATATATAGGGGAGGGATATTTTGAGAACTTGATAAGTTGTAAGAACTTTAAGAATTCAATTTTGGACCACATATTTAATTAAATGAGTTAGAATATGTGACTGAGAATAAATTTGATTAAAAAATGAATCCAGAGAGAGAATAAAGATTTTTGTTAATTACACAAGTTTAAGCTTTAGTTACACATGTGTAAAAGTCGATTCGGTGTGTAAAAAATTACGATAATTTTTTGTACATTACTTATACTTACGTATTACACATGTGTAAAAAAATTCAAAAAAAAAGTTGTTACGTTGAGTTCTTTCGAGTTCTTAAAACTCAAAGCGGTTCTCAAAAGAAATCAATCATATATATATAACAATCACATACACATACTATATACATATATGTGAGACTTTCTTTGAAAACCCACTTTTTAACAACAAATTTTTTCAACCTATAACCTTGAAACTCACTTGAGTTGAGAAACTTTTGAACACCTATAGTAACAATCAATTTTTATTTATATTTTTTGTAACACAATTTAAAATATGTTATTATCATCACATAATAAACAACAACAACAACAATAATAATAATAATAATAATAATAATAATAATATAGTTTTACCTACAATTTATGCTATGAAATGGTTAATAATACTCACGGCATGTTTATTATTATTATTATTATTATTATTATTGTTGTTGTTGTTGTTGTTATTATTATTATTTTGTGGAGCTTTAAATAAAATTTTCAAATAGTGATTAAATGTTTTTTTTTGTCTGGATATGATATGTTTAATTTCAGTTTATATGTGCATATTGAAAATATATGAAATATAAACAAAACAGTTCTTCAAACTAAATACTGAAAAGTAAATAAAACTAAAAGAAAAAAAAAAGTCACATAATTTTAAAGTATACCAAGTGTGGTATTTGAAGAGAAAAATCAAAAATGCATTGCTTGTTATATTGGCTTGGTTCTTTTATTTAATAATTTAATTTGTAAATCAAATTTTTATGGTGACATTTGATCCAAAGTGTTACCCGTTCATATTAATAGTGAAAATACAAAACAATAAATGAAAGAGAAGTAGTTGTTTTTTTTTAATCACATATCCATAAAAATTAAGCACAACAAAAACTGTTTATGCATATTTATTACATAAACATGAAAGGGATTAGTAGTTGATTTTATGCATATATTTTACATGATTTTGTTAAAATCAAGTATATATTTGTGAACACTTTTTATAAAAATTATACCTTCAAATGAATGGGATTTCAGAATTTCACAAACAGATGCTAGAAAGTCTTGCTTGTGGTCGATAACCATAACTTTAATTCCATTAGCAAGTATTGATGTTTCAATTATGTTATTGCTGAATCCACTATTCATGTTGTATTTGTTGAGAGAGAACGCAAAAAATAAGAAAAAAGAAAATGAGTGATTCAATAGTATTTATAGAGAATTGATATGACTTTTTTTTAACGCCCAACAAATTCTTTATATGAGCTATTGGCTAAATTTATCATATCGGGATACACTCGTCTTTCGATCCGGATAAAACCCTCATCTAAGGCCAATACCCGTGAACACTTGCCCGAAGGCACATAGTGCGGTGAGATAAAATCCGTTCGGTTCAAGGATCCAATTAGTGAAAATCACCTACTCGATTAGTCTTCCATCATCACTCTGGTGCCTCTGAAACTAAATGATGTGAGTAGGAATCGAACCTGGGTCACATGGAACACAAAGTTTTTTCCTTAGTACTCCACCACTAGCTCATTGGCGAATTGATTTATGACTATATTTATTTGTTTATATATAGTGACGGATCTAATAAAAAAGTTTAGTGGTATCCTAAAAAAACTTTTGGAGACAAAGGTATTATAATATTTGCTCAGGAGAATCCGATATTCAGGGGGTAGCCCAAAGGAAGGGCAAGTAGGCGCCCGGCCGGGACACGTATTTTTTTGGGGGGAGGGGGGGCAATTTTTTTAAAAAATTCTTAACATTATACATATATATATATATATATATAGAGAGAGAGAGAGAGAGAGAGATTTACAAGCCCATTGTCGTGATAAATCATTCTAATACCATGATTTTTCTTATTGTTATATTTTTTAATATAACTTTAATCGTCATTTAGCTAGAAAAGGTATTTTACATAATTCAATTCATTAAGGCTTTAGGGGCATATTTTTCCGGCTCGGCAGGGGCATTCTCAGGTCATCACTACCGATACATAAGATGGATAAGAAATTTTTTTTTAACTAATTTTGCATTTCGTTGACAAAGTTGAGAGGTAGTTCGCGCTACCCCTAAAGGCTTCATAGATCCGCATGTGTTTATCTGGCATTTTGATCGTCATAGTGATGGATGCAAGATATTTTTCTTATGATGTCAATATTTTTTGGTACTTGAATGTCTAATAACCCAACATCAGAATTTGTGATTCGGTTCAGATCACAAAATGAAAAACCATGCCTTAATCGACTTTTTTTTGGCATTATGATTTAACAATTGAGTTATTGTGGAAATATCAAAATGGACTTTTTTAGTTGATAATAGATTTGAGCATATTTTAAAATGATAAGTGAGCTTCTTTAAATTGGATATAACACTTACAGTTTGATTGGTTAAACTCACAAAAAACTTTTAGTTAACTTAAAGTTATAAATAAAAAAGTTATGTAGTAAAATTATCACTGTCAATTGGTTCAAATTTTGTTCTTCATAATACCCTCTCAAACTTGTTCAAATGCATTTCACTATGTGAAAAGAAAATTAATGAGGATGATGTAATGGTCGGCTTGATGACTTTTAAGACAATTAATGATAGATCATGTCAGCAAGAATTTTCATTGTGGCAAATAAGTGTTGTACCCGGATACCCGGGTAACAATATATGATTAATCAAGGTGTTTAAAAGAATGTTAATGCGCTAAAACGAGTATCCGTTGTGCATTTAATTCGAGTTAATTACATGAACCGAATTAATGCTCCGTGAAGTTTCTCTTTGATTTCTAAAACGACGAGTATGATCCAAAGTTCCAAATAGTTTGTTATGAGTTAGAGTGGTGCTCCCTTACGAGGATGACTGCTAAAATTTTCAATTGTGTATGACATATTGAAAATGTATACTTTTATTTATAATAAAAATAATTATTTATAATAATAATAATAATAATAAAGTCAATTGTTAAAAGAAATCAAATGGGCCCACATATTATTAAAATATAAATGTAATAAAATTAAATGTGAGACCCTTTATAATAAAAAAAAATACTCACTTGTGGTCTTGTGGTAGGAGGCTTGGATTCTCAAGTTAAAACTCAAGTTCGAATCTCATTTGTCACTTTTGGGTGGATATTGAAAATGAAATTGAAAATGAAATATTTGAGTTAAGATTTGTATAAAGGTTGTCAGTTCGAACCTAGAGCCCACCTGAGTTTTTGTCCCACAGTGCGTTATGCCAGAGAGTTCTGCTCTTTTAATGACATAACAATTGTCAAGTCACAGTCGACGGTATGGTTTACTAGGGGAACGCCCGAACCAAACTCTAAGTCCAGCTCGGGCCTGGTTAAGACAAAATAGCCTGGTCAAAGTGGGGCATCGTGACTCTCCAAATTTGAATAATGCAATAGCCTAGATACAAAAAAGTCGCCGTTCTAGAAAATAAATAGAAACAAAAAAGTCAAATAACAAAGACAACATGGGATCGTTCAATGCCACCTTCTTCTTCAATCTTCAGCGTCCACCCATCACCCTCCACTATCTTTAACCCACCATCAACGATCATATCCGCCGGTGATAAACCGTGCTTGACAATATATACATATATATATAGGAGGGATATTTTGAGAACTAGCTTGATGAGTTGTAAAAACTTTAAGAACTAAATATGGACCATACATTTAATTAAATGAGTATAGAATATGTGGCTGAGATTAAATTTGAAATAAAAAATGAATCATGAGAGAAAATAAAGGTTTTTTTTATGATTAAACACGTTTAAATGTTAGTTACACATGTGTAAAAAGTCGATTCGGTGTGTAAAAAATACTGTAATTTTTTTAAGTTACTTACACTTACATATATGCTATTCAACACTATTTCAAATATCAAAATACACATTATTGCACATATGCATTATAAAAAAAGTCGGTGTATTGCATATATGCATTACTCGTTAATTTTTATTTTATTTTTATTTTTATATTTTTTATGGTGAATAATAACAACATATAAGAAGGATGAAAGAAAAAAAAATTAAAAAGATTTTTTTTAATTAAATTAAAAATACTTCATTATTAGTTCTCTAGTTCTCTTTATAAAATAGAGTTCTCTCATGATCCTTTCCCTATGTATATATATATAGATATATAAAAGTGCTATTGGTGTAAACATATTTGGAATTTGGTAAAGCAAGCTAGTAGCTAATGGTTGGGGAACTATGAAGGTTCATTGTGGAGTTGGGAGATAAACTATAGACAACTCGAGTTATTGAGTTTTAAGCAAAAACAAATGGGGCTCTACTTGATTATCCTTAAAACGAAAGTAGCATGTTTTAAAAGCGTAAACGTCCTTGATACCTTATGAGTGTTGTTAACTAGCTTGCTATGGTAATCAAGATAACGAGAATGACCTAAATGATAGAAACCAATCATGTGTTAACTAAAGGAAGGCTACAACGTAGTAGACAACTGATTTAATGATACAGTTTAGCAAATGAGACGTACTAAGCATACACATTGATAACAAAATAAAATGACAGCCTGTAGTCGAGGCTAACTTGAGTTCCAAATGCCCTTTCTTATTGTTTACTATGTTTGCGCTAATATGCATGCTTACCTAGAAAGCCTTATGAACACATTTATGATACACATTAGTGATCGTTTTCGTTTATTGTTTTGATAGAGTAACGCCTTAAGAATGTCTATACTCATTATTTATGAAAGGGACAATTTATGAAAACTGTTTGCGAATTTGTAGACGTTAAAATAAATGGAATAGATGTTATTGATGTTCATGGAATGCTTATACAATTGAAAAGACCCCTTGTACGAGTACACTTGAGAGGTCCCTATACGGGTATATGTGTGTGTATGTGTGTGTGTATGAAATAACCCATCATATGTACTGTAGGTCCCGTGACTAGATCAAACAACACAACAAACTAAGTACTAGTCATTCTTGGATCAACCTCACAACTAATTGGCGGAAACAACTAGCTAGACCGAGATCTCGGATCTTGTGGTGGAGCTATGGTAGCCGAAAGCTAGGAAGAGTGGGTGAGGTGGAGAGAGTTTAAGATTTACTTAGATGAATAATAATGCAAGGGTTTATTCACAAAGGTTATTGGAAAAATGGGTTAAGTGACCCTTTATATAGGGTCCCCTATTTCTCCAAGTTTACATAACATGATACAAAATAAGCGTACTGACGTACGTAATACACCGACTATAAGCAAATATAAAGACATACACAATCCTAAAACTAATATAGAATATTGGCCCTACAATCTCCCTCTAGGATTGAGTATGTCTAGGAACCTTTATCAAGTTCCTTGCTTCGTCTTTATTTCTTGAAATCTAGTACTTGTCTTGATCCAAGAGCTTGAACGAGATTGGATCTTGACAATTCTTTATTTTCCGATCTTGAAGACTTGAACTTCAATCTTATTTCCTGGGAAGGATCGGCAACTGCAAATTTTAGAAACATCAAATGCGGGAGGCTCGACATCTAATTTTCCATTGTTGACTTTCTTGTGCCGACTTGTTTCTATGCTTTGTCCTTCGAATGATCTTCAGACACGATCTGTTCATTTTTTGGTTCAACCGCCAACTGTCATGCTCTCGTTTTCTTTTAAGCTCTTCAGCATATGCAACTTCAATCTCTGCAGCCCAGGACACTTGATCTTGATCTACCTGTCCATGTACTGCTGCACAAAACTTTAAGCAAATAAGATTCATTCACAGTCCCTATCGAGGGTCAAAGAAGAATTTTCCCTTTCAGAACATGCTTTTGGTTTGAAGTATTTGCAAGATAACTCTGAAATTTTATTTTAAATCGACTTCTCATAAAATATCAATTTCAGTCCCTCAACTTGTAAATGATTATTTAAGTCCCAGGTTTTCAACGAACTTTGTATAAACGACCTTGACAACAAAACACATGATTTTGAATAAAACAAAGATTTAACAAAATATGTACAAATACATAAAAACTTAAAATCCTTTTGAAATTTTCATATATTATAATATTTCGAATATATGTATATATATATATAATTTGAAACATAAAATAAAACAAGAAAAAGATAGGAGTAAAGATGAAATTAATATTATATAACCATAACATTTACATAATTTTCTAATGACTTTAATATTTTTGCTAGAAAGATCACAACATGGAATCACATTGTCTACAACGTCCTAGATCACACTTCTATTTGGATATTATTATGCCAAGAACCCAAAGTCGACTGTAGATATGTTGGTCCACTTTAAACTTAACAAGAATTTTGATTTCCCCGTGATACGTTAAGGTATTAATTGGGCACAATACTTATATGGTCCCCTGTTAATCCGACATGTTACAAACTCCATCATACCTTAGGCATAGTTTTTGTTCATCAGTATCACCCCGAATTGACTCCGACCCCCTTAATGATTGATCAAAACATTTTGAGCTTTTATAGACTTTTTGCAAACTTTTCTTTCAAACAATATGTAAAGGTTGAACCATATATGGACTTACTAGCCTTGTTGACTTATGTATTCATATAAAGTGATTAGGACTTTGTTTTGCCTCACTTTACTTGGTTCTAATATACCCCTTTTTGTTTGATAAAATTATCAACATTTTTGTTGTTATATTGAATACTTTTTGAGTATTTTGCAGATTTTCTGCTTTTTCAATAATTTTTTGATGTTTTTCAATATTTGAAGTTAAAGAAAGAAATAATTTTCATTGTGACCGATCACTATCGGGCTCGTGTATGACTGACTATTAGGATTTTTCCCTTTATTAATATGACTTATATGGTGTCGGCAACTGCTTCATAAGAGTGTAACCACTAGCATAGGCAGATATTTAAGTTTATATAACTATGATACTTACTCATTTGTTAAGCCTATCTACACATCAATCAATGATCTTGTTGGCTTTTGATCTACTCTTTTCATGTGCTAGGATCACCAAAGACAATTTCTTATCATTTTCCAAAGGTCGGATCAATTTCTCAAAATTTTCTGATATTTTAATTATCCGACTCCCTCTAAACATGAGCTCCCTCTAAACGAGAGAATATATTTTTCCAACTTTTTCTGATTTTCTTAAAATATAACATATTTTTGGTAAGTCAAGTAACTCATTTTTTGTTTTTCTTAAAGAAATTGAAAATTTTTTTGGTGAGTTAAACTTAGCTCATTTTCTCCCTCTAAAATTGTCACATATTTGAAAAATATTTACAAATTTTATATACAAAAAGATAGATAGGCTGTTTTAATCAAAATTGAACGATGGCTTTAGTGAAAAGGTCAGCAAAGTTGTTGTCATACGGACTATCTTTAAGCATGCATTATCACATCATATAACAAAATTGAAGAGATTCAAACCGAAACCCAACAGCTGATGTTGGATCCATCACTTTAGAAGCTCTCGACAAGTTGTGGTTGATCAATTTGGGCAAGGTTGGCATTGTTGAAGCACAAAGTATGAAACATTTCCCTTTCCTGAAGTTTGTCATCCCATGTTGCTTATGAAAGACTCGAATCCGCCATCGAATGGTTTAGCATCAAATAGCAAGGGTTCGTCTCCCATCATATGTTGAGTGCAACCACTATCTAAGTACCAAATACCCTTGATAGTCCTCCTTGATTGGCCCTACATGCACTAAGCGTTTAAATAGACATGGGTTCCCGAGACTTAGTTGTCACGGGAAAGTTGACCATAAATCGACAAAACTTGATTTTATTTCTTGAAAACAATTTATTTCTTGGCGACTCATCGCTTGAAGATCAGTCCTTAGGAATCCGAGCCCAAGCTTGTTCCTTGGTTTTGAAGATTTTGGACTTTTGTTTTTTAACTTTTAAAACTGTTTTTGGTGAATCCTTAGACTTTTTAGTCTTAGGATCCTTTTTGATTTTATCCTTTTTAGTTCTCCAAAAAGGTTTTCTCTTGGGTTTTACTTTATTGACTTTGGATCTCACATCCATTTCACTGGCTTCACTATCAGCTTGATCAGTCCTTGAATCTGGGCTAATAAAAGCACCTTTTGGGGACTGACTAAGCCGCCTTTGAATATCAAGTTGTTGCTTGAACCAGTGCTTACAATGTCTTGCAAGGTGAGGAGAATGACCACAAACAAAACAACACTTTCTCCTAGGAGCACTATAGAACTCATCATAACTATAAAATGGTTGGTGTTGTGGGAAAGGTGATCCGTGAAAAGGAACATGATTATAAAACACATTTGATGATTGACCCTGATCATCAAAAACATTAGTGTAATATCGATCAACAAAATTTTGTTGATAATGCCCATAATAGTTTTATCAAAACAGTTGTATAACTGAGGATTTTGTGATTGATTAGATGTTTGAGAAAATGATCTTCTATTTGGTGGCACGTATTTACATGAAGTACTCGGTTGATTATCATTTTCAAACACTTTTCTTTTACTTGAATTATCCTCAGTCTCACAACTTGATGATGACAACTAGTTATGTTCACCTCAACATCCCTTTCCGCCGACCCACTTTCTTCTACATAAACTATTGAAGAAGATGAACTACTATTAGGACTAACTGAAGGAACAGCTGAATCAACAGTCTTGCGAGCAGCAGGAACAAATGTCTTTGATAAGGGCACATGACCAATACCATAGACCATTTCTTTCTCAAGAGGAGAATTAAAATCAAAGTGAGGAAGGCTAGTATAATTATCATTAAAAGGATGTGGAACTGCAGAACTATCATAGCCTAATCCAGTCTTTATTCTTAACTCCATTTGTGACCCAATTAATTTGTTCAGCTTTTCGGTAGCTAACTCAAAGTTTTCTATCGTAATTTTCATTTGGGTTAACTCAATTTCAAATTTAACAATTTTAGCGTTTAGTTCAATAACATGACTTTCATGACGTTTAGCTAAATTTGTAGCAATGGAAACTTTTTCCCTAAGATAAGCCATATCATTACCATGAGTGTTAATTCTAATAGTGTAAATCTTTGCAGCCTTTTTAAGATCTTCATTCTGAACTCTAATCTTATCTATTTGTTCAAGAATTTCAGCATTATGATTTCTATAGTGTAAGACTTTATCTATGCAAACTTGTGAGCAAAGTTTGTGTACCTCGGGAATGAGAGAGGCGGGTGTAGGAATCCCATAAGTGGAGCTTGACGAGGTGTTTGCTTGACTACTTCCACCTGCAGCACACTCAGGGATGATAGGACTTGCTTGACTGCTCACACCCGCATCACTTGTCTCATCTTTATTTTCTTTTAACTAATTGTTTATTCGAAGGTTGGCATCCATTGATTCAAAAGACTTGATGGTAGAAGTCAACTCTGATAGTGTTAAGGTATCCAGGCTTGTCATTCTCCTGATGGTAATCACACTGCTATTCCATGCGTAAGGCAGTGAATCCAACAACTTCATGTAGATCTCAAACAACTCAGGGATGATACCGACACTTCTCAATTTAGTAACGAGTGACTCAAGTCTGTTGATGAGAGAGGCAACTGATTCTCCTTAAATATGTTTAAACTTGTTGAATTCTTCTTTTAATATGTCCTTTTGGCATTCCCTCATATTGAGACTCCCTTAAAGCTTAGAATTGCAAGACATTTTTTTTGTTAAAGTCAACGGTCAACAAGTCAAAGTCAACGGATTAAAGTAAACGGTCAACTGGTCAACGCTTTTCTCAAAGATCAAACACTCTTGAAACAAAAACTTCTCTAAAGCTAAGTAAAATGTATTCAAATAGCAATTGTATTCAATTAATGGACAATTGTACTCAAATAACACTTGTATTATTCAAATGAACAAGTGTATTCAAATAACAATTGTATTCAAATGAACAGTTGTATTCAAATAACAATTGTATTCAAATAACAGTTGTATTCAAATAACAATTTTATTCAAATGAACAATTGTATTCAAATAACAATTTTATTCAAATGAACATTTGTATTCAAATAACAATTGTATTCAAATGATGAAGGATTTGAATACAATTTACTTAGAACTCGAAAGCTTGGATTTGAATACAATTTCCTTAGAACAATTGTATTCAAATAATGAATGATTTGAATACAATTTACTTAGAACTCAGAAGCTTGGATTTGAATACATTTTACTTAGAACAATTGTATTCAAATAACAATTGTATTCAAGTGACAAAAGTATTTGAATTCCTGTTTTGGAATGTCACCAACTCACTTTCCTGTCACCTTTCTCAAACCAACCCAAATACATGCATAACACTTCTTTTATAGTAGATTCAAACACCAAAAACACTAACTTTTCAACCAAACTTTATCATTTTTGTAGATGAACAAACTTATTTTCTTGAAACTTTGAAGAACTTATGAACCCGAACCCATTTATTTTCTAGAAAAACCATCTTTACGCACACACAAGACCAAATTCCAAGGTTGTGACCCAAGATCTACAACTAGTAGAGCCCGAAAGCTCTTATACCAATTGTAGGTCCCGTGACCGAATCTAACAACACAACAAACTAAGTACTAGTCGTTCTTGGATCAACCTCACAACTAGTTGGCGGAAACAACTTGCTAGATCGAGATCTCGGATCTTGTGGTGGAGTTATGGGAGCCGAAATTTAGGAAGAGTGGGTGAGGTAGAGAGAGTTTAAGAGTTACTTAGATGAATAATAATGTAAGGGTTTATTCACAGGTTATTGGAGAAATGGGTTAAGTGACCCTATATATAGGGTCCCCCATTTCTCCAAGTTTACATAACATGATACAAAATAAACGTACTGACGTACGTAATACACCGACTCTAAGCAAATATAAAGACATACACAATCCTAAAACTAATATAGAATATTGGCCCTACATGTACAACTGAAATAACCCCTCGTACGGGACTGCGGGTACAACTGGAATGGAGTAGTGACGATCACTCGTGAGGTGTGCATATTATCAAAGTATAGGGTGTTATGGTGTTATGTTATGTGTGTTATGTTATGCTAAGTAAGATATGCTAACACATGTTTCTAAATGATAGTAAAGTCTATGTGAAGAAGCTTACAAAGCTAGATCGATCTTACTCATTTTATCTGATTGTTTTAGCATGTATATCAGATTGTTTTTGTTGATCAGTTCTTCATGTAAGTAATAAAAAAACATGATAAATATTAAACCTATGAACCTGTTACAGCATGGAGAGTAGTAATCTCAGCAGAGTATGATGTAGTCAACATGTTTGTCATCTTGATCGAGTTCCCCTTTAGGATGTATAGTTAAGGATGGTGTTAGGGTTATTGAAAGGAACCCGGTTTAAGAGAGAGGAGGCACACAAAATTGTTATGTGTGTGTAATTATGTTATGATGTTAATATTTATCTCTTTATATATACACCCAAGTGGAAACCCTTTATTAGTTAATTATAGGTAATATGGCCCATCAACAATTACCAAACTAATATATAATAAGGTATAGTTAGTATTTTGATCTATTATAATATAAATGATTATAATGGCCATATATAAATATATATATATATATATATATATATATATATATATTTATATATTTAATCTTACATTCTCCCACTTGGCCGAGTAATCATTTATTATGAGTATTAGATAAGCCTGATCAGGAGTTAACACTCATTTTAGCTTTAAACTTAAACTGGAGCAGAGAAATACAGTTATTGAATTGAACATCAGCTCAAGACCCCCATTAATCATACTGCAGTCCTTATTTAAAACCTAAGTAGTTATGATCAAAATTTTCAAGTAAGCCCTTCAAACGTTTGATTTGTATAATAATTTGTCTATATGTCATTATGCATGTTGAACATATTAAGAGACATACAAATTCAAAACCGATAAGGAAAAATAATAGTTAATCATTCATACTATGATATGCAGTTGTACGTGGTCATCAATAAACCGCTCATGATTATAAGCGCTTTCATAGTACTTATGGGTATTAGACCTTTTGTTATAGGATCCTTAAGCATATCATGAATGTATTTGATATGAAAATTTAGATTCCTCAATTCGTTCATAAACGAATAATTAATTTCATATCAAAATTTTAATGCAGCACCCCTCAAACAGTTACTGTTTGAGAAAACATGGTAGCTGACTTTATCACAATAAGTCTTCAATATATAATTTATATGGAGTTAATAAACTTATGAGTCCACTGATAACTTTTCAACAACATTTTTTACTAATTGTGTTGTGATTAATCAACACATTATGTCATTATAACTTAGATTGTTGTTATCAGTTCATTATGACTCCTCCATGAGATAGATTTATCTGCTAACATAAGAATATATCCCGAAAATTACATTTTCTTATCTCTGAATATGACAAAGTTTAGAGTAATCTAACGGTTTGAATTCTCACTTCTTCTTTAAAATTATAGTCTTTCGTTTCCTTTAAAGATATCTTAGTACTCTTTTAGATGCTTCACATTAATCTAGAGATATCTAGTGTGTTGCAATTTTGAGTAATATCTAAACGAGTATAGACTTGAACTTATATAAGGCTTCAACTTAATGAAGCATAAGGAAATAATCTATGTGATCCTATTTTCCTCTAAAGTAGAGCAGTATTGTATGTTACACGTGTAAGAATTATCTCTGAGATCTATAATATCAAAGTATGTGTGAATAATGTGTTGACTTATGTAACATATACTTGTCAGAAGAATGTCATCTATATAAGGACAAGTTTTTTTTTTAGTTGCTCCCACTCATCTTGAGGTAGGTACATTAATCCACTTGGTTTTTGATGAAAATAATTGTATAAAGATTTCATCACATTTTGATGTTTGCATTAACCCATATATGGATTTTATTGACTTATAAACTAAAAGTTCTTTAACCTTCAGTTTATAACTTTTAGGTTGTTTTATGAACAAATAAGTATGTAAGCCGATTGTTAGGGAAATTTGTTTTAATGTTTATCTAATATAGCTCTTAACTATTATAAGCTACTAGAACAATAATGATACTTAAAGAAATCTTTTGTAATATAGGTAAGAAGATTCTTTGATAATTGGTTTATCCTTGAATATAACCTTTAACAATCAATCGTGCTTCTTACTATTATAACGTTTCGTATTGGAATTTAGTTTAGTTATGAACACTCTTAGGTGATTCAACCAAATCTCATAACGTTAGCCTGACTTATGGAGTCAATTATGATTGATGCTAATGGTTTAATTATAAGGGGTAGGATCATTAAACTTTCCAACATCCATTTCAACTTTAGTTAGGGAGGTTACATAATCATCAATTTTAGTAGGTTTTAAAACCTAGATGACCTATTGAGTTGATTATTGGGTAATTTTAAAAGTCTTGGTTTTAAGGATTACCTCTTTGTTAGGTTGCTATCATTTTCAGGATTCTAAGTGTGTAAGAGTTGGTGTAGTATGGTGTACAAGAGGTGTAATTGGAGTTAAATTTGGAGTAAAATTTAATAACTCTCTTCCCCCCGCCTCTTGTACTTCTAACAAGTCTTTATAAAGACTTTTAGTGCTCCCACTGACCTTAGAAACCTTTAGGAAATTTACATGCGTATGGTCAATATTTAAAGACCAATGGATTCTAATAGAGAAACAAGTTAATAATATAAGTTGTAGTTTCTCTTGGTGAGGATTAGTTTATTAAGAAATCGGAATATGCCCACGTTTATGCAACAATGAAACTTTTGTAAGAGTAGTAGTAGTAAATTCTAAAGAGATAAGTTTTGATAAAATAGTGTTGTGATGGAGCAGTGTCTTGTACAAGAGGTGCAATTGAGATAATATCAAGTTTTCACTTCCCCACCTCTTGCAAATATTGTAAATAATGATCGAGACATTTAAGGCTCCCACTAATCTTTAATATCTTTAGAAAAACTACACAAGGAGTTTCAATGATGTACGTGATGTGGAAATTTCTCATATATAAGTTAGACTTGATTTGATTTCATTAACGTCCAGATGTCATAATAAACTTAGGGACATATTTAGAAAAAATCGTATTATATATATTTGAATGGATCTCTTTAAAACCATGGACCATAGAAGTCAGATTAGAGACAAGTAAATAGTTTTTTAAATGGTAAAAGTATTATGTCTGAATATCCCGTTTTGAGTAAGTTCCACGAATGTTAGTAAAATATAAATTACGGTGAACCCATACTTATTTCTTAAGCCAAGTAATGCTTATGGCATCTAACACATGATTTAAAATCACTAAAAATGAGATTATGAAATATCACCCTCATCAACCATGCCATGATTTCTCATGAAATTTGGTTTTAGTGAGTGAATTTATAGGTCTCATTTGTCTTTTGTTATGATAACAAAAGTTGTGAAAATATATAGTATCATCTAGTTCTATTTTATAAATGTTTCAATCCATATATTGATAACAAATAAAATGAGAGTTTAAGGTAAGAGTGACTTTATGTTGGCTATACAAACCTCATAACTGTCATAATGTAGCTTACGTATTGATATTAAATTCGGATTAATCTCCAGAATATTTAAGGTATCATAAAGCGTAATTAAAAGACAGTTTATCATGGTTCTAATAACCTTAACATGTAAATTTGTCACTGACACTCATGTTAGTTATTTGTTGATTTCGGGTAAACATATAGAACTAGACTCAACCAATCATATGTTGATGGGAATATTATGATTATCAGACTTAAATATCATTTATACAACTCTCAGTTTTAGCCAGTTGTTCTTTTGAATTATGGATAGTCTTGTAATGCCTATGCCTAATATAATGGCATATATTTGCAATGAGATTTCTCCGTAGGGAACTTAAAGCTGGAAGTAATACTTGTATTTTTTTCTATGAACCTTACAATTATCCTTTTTTAGGTTTTAGTGGCATTGAGTTGAATAACATCTTATTTTCCAGTACCGGACGTTTCTTTTCTTGTACATATGTTGCTGATCAACACACTCATTTTCCATTGATACTTCTGAGTGTTATAGTTGATTCTTAAGGCACCAAATTGTACTATTGAAAATTTTAGAATGTAATGTACTAGAAAATTATACTTATTTTCATATGTGAGCCCTTAATTTTATGGGCCATGTATTGTACATTATGATGTATTCAGTATTGCCATTTAACCTTATAGTTAGATGCATCTTATGAGTTATTTTGATTAGTCTTAGGAAAAACTAAATCAAGAATAACTATAGTGATAACGTTTATTTAAATAAGTTCTTGATTATCATTATCATAAGAGACATTATGATTGACTCATCCCATTTGTTATGCTCTAGTTTTCAATAGAATGATTGTTATTAGAAAGAGCAGTATGATAGTTATATCATGTCTTAATGTATAATTAAAACTGAGAAGAGCTAAATGTTATTAAAACTCTTTATGAGACAAAATTCAATTGTGTTTTAAGATTAGAGTGGATGATGAATATAGAAGAATGTTATAGTGAGTAATATTATAAGATATTAAAATAATACAGATTAAAATTTATGATCATTAGATTAATGAATGATCATTAATGTGAGGATCATTATATTTTATTGAAGATGTGATATGTCTATTATTAACATCAAACTAATAGACTATGATTAAAAGTTATACTTAAATAAAAAATAAATCACATTTGGGCAGAATTAAAATTTATTTAAGTATATGTGCAAAACAATTGTAACAAATCACCTTTGGGCAGAAGTGAGACAATTATTTTAAATTATGCACGGGCTAGTTTTGCTAAATAAAAATGTAACAAATCACCTTTGGGCAGAAGTGAGACATTTGTATCATTTTAGGCAAAACTAACAAAAGCTTTTCAGTTAGACTTGAATGATATGGTTGATATAACACATCACCTTTGGGTAGAAGCGATACATCAAAAATTCATTCAAGTTAAGCCTTTTATGTTTCGTAAAAAATTTATAACATTTAAGTGTTTACAAAACATTTAATTAGTTAATAGCAAAAGAATGTTTAGGGGTAAGGAATTTTAGTTTCCGGTAAAACCTTAGTTCTTGAGAATTTTAGGTTCCCGTGAATCGTCAGTTTCCGACTTTTAGTGGGTTTTCGGTATTTGGGTGTTTACATGATTTTATGGAGTTTTCGGGAAAATGTTGATTCCGGTATTAGTGAATTTTCGGCTTTATGGGTTATGACCCAAGCCCATGAACTCTTAGAACCCATAATCTGTTTAAGCCCAAAAAACATGATTTTTAAATAACCTGTGAACCCGTAAACTGGTTTAAGCCCTTAACCTATGATCTTTATTAACTAAATTAATAATGATTGGATTTGGTTCAAATCTTTTTAATGATTAATAATTATATCTGTTTCCTATTTTAAAGGGATTCAAATATTTTAAGAAAATATTAAAACTTATAAGTTATCCAAGATTTGAAAAAATATTTCTTTAAATAATCATTAACAAATTTTAATCTAGATTTTGAACCAACATATGTATAATTTTCGATAATTACGATGAACACGAAGAACATCATCGAAAATTTTAACAATTAAACATACAAAAAAAAACCTGGAATCGAAATCTTTAATCATGATTTTAATAGATTTCGAAAATATTAGAGTTTACTAAATATGAATTTTAGCGATTTTAAACAGTTTCATATATTGTTTTCGTAATAGAACATGAAAAAAAAAAGAAACCGAAAAAATTAGGGTTATCAAATTTTAGTCCATGTCTTCAGATTTAATTCCAGATTTAGGGAAAACATGAAGAACTGATTAATCAAAATTACTTGATGCCACATGTTGATCAGTTCTTTATGTAAGTAATAAAAAAACATGATATATATTAAACCTATGAACCTGTTACAGCATGGAGAGTAGTAATCTCAGCAGAGTATGATGTAGTCGACATGTTTGTCATCTTGATCGAGTTCCCCTTTAGGATGTATAGTTAAGGATGGTGTTAGGGTTATTGAGAGGAACCCGGTTTAGGATAGAGGAGGCACACAAAATTGTTATGTGTGTGTAATTAGGTTATGATGTTAATATTATCTCTCTATATATACACCTAAGGGGAAACCCTTTATTAGTTAATTATAGGTAATATGGCCCATCAACAATTACCAAACTAATATATAATAAGGTATAGTTAGTATTTTGATCTATTATAATACAAATGATTATAAATAGCCATATATAAATATATATAATTATATATTTAATCTTACAATTTCAGGTACATTAGGATGATAACACGATCTCCTTGGCTTGAATCTAAAAGCTACCAGCGTACTGAAGACTGACATCCTTGATCGAAGAAGCTTATGTTTGCAAACGATTTAATGTTAAATGTTTGATTTATGAGCATATGTTACCTTGTATGTTTCCCGTTGTAATGTTAATGATATATCATGTTAAAACTATGCTTTTGATTCCCGACAATGAGGCTTCTCAGGTTTGGGGTCTTACCCTATACGTTAACTTACATAACCATAGAATAGAGTATATGGCTTGCAGCACCAAAGTTTTATTTTCCCACTTAAATTAGTCGTTTTTACCCATATTCTTCGTACCCTTTTCTTAATCATCTACATCGCATGTAATAAAACACATAACTAGTCATTATCTCAACTTAAATTTAAATTAGGAATCAACGCCACTTATCCCCTTGCTAGTACAGCATCAGATGCTATAACCATCCTAACATGTCCAAATTCAATCTTTACCTTATTGTGATATTTTGATCCAACACATTATATATGCATACCATATAAGACAGATAATCACAAGCTATCTAATCATTTATCTATCTATTATAACTACTTAATCAACATTAATAGCATTTCAATTTATTATACCCTAAAGCAAGATATTTTGATCCAACACATTATATATGCATACCCCCAAAGTCCAACATGCTTTGACGAGTGCCATTTATAGTAAAATCGTATAAAGTTTGGGAGAGGAGTTTAACTTATCAACTCACCAGAGAGAGCGGTGTTAGAATACCTTTAGGCTCCACATGCTCAAGATTTCTTGAACGTCATCCCCATCGAAGGGTTAGGGCAACACATGTCGGCAATGAAGTATCAGACCATTCTCAAATATCGTTTAACGATCCCACTACTCCCAGTTGATGAACTATACCCGGTGTGCCGTAAAATTTGTTTGGATAATTTTGGTGAACATGCCGTTCATTGCTAGGAGCTTCCGGGTTTTAAATATAAACATGATTGGGTCAGATATGTCCTTTGTAATGTGTTGAAACAAACGGGGATCTCGACAAAAAAGAAGCTCATGTGACTTTCCTATCTGATCCCCTTGAAGAGAGGTCTACTCTTCGGCCAACAGACACTCTTGTGTTTGGATGGGCAGGGGGAAGCACGCTTGTATTGACCTTACGGGAGTATCCCCCTTTTTGTGCTTAGGGATACCGGGTTTGTTGTTAGGCAGGCTGTGTTGAAGGAGGAATCAGGAAAAATTGCTAAGCATGAGAAAGCATGTGTCGAGAATCAACACGTCTTCATTCCTTTTGCTTTTGATACATTTGGGTCTTTTGCCCCCGAAACTATTACACTTCTTAAAAGAGTTCAACGGGTCGTGCACAGTAACTTATCGACGCCAAAGAACTATAACTTTGTTTTCAGTAGGGGAAGGTTTGCCATTCAAAAGGGGGGTGGTGACGCAACTTGTTGCCCGCTTACCCACCTTTCTATTATAATTAAAGTTTTTTTTAATATATGGAATTTAAAGAGAATATTACTTAAAAAAATATTATTATAACATGATTTAAATAACCACACACGTTTGTTCTCATAATATCAATCCTTTAATATTGAATACACTGCTAGCAAATCAAGCTACTTAACCATGAGTCATTCACAACTATCACCGTATTATCTAACCATACAAATTACACACACACTCAAATTTAAGGTTTTTCTTTCCACAACACAAACAGAGAAGGGGGTGGGGTTGGGGTGAGGGTGGGGGGGGGGGGGCAGCTACATAATCACCGGAGAGAATTTGTATACGTGTTGACTCCCCCTGTTTATGAAACTTTTTACAAGTATTGTGCCCCACTACAAAAAAATTGGTGTATTGCAACCTTTATTTTACAAAAAAAAAGTTGCATTAGACTTAGTGCAACCTTTTTGTTAGATAATGCAACTGTTTCTTTCAAATGCAACCCTTTAAAAGTGTTGCATTTGAAGAAAACAGTTGCGTTATCTAAGAAAAAGGTTGCACTAGATCTAATGCAACTTCACTTAATGCAGTTTTTTTTGTGAAATAAAGGTTGCCGTAGGTCAATTTTTTTATAGTGCCCGCTCCATACGTTTTCGTCTAAGATTCGCCACTGACAAAATGGTCGGCTTTGGGTACAGGTGTTCAGAAGAAACCGCTCGAATCATCTATACAATAGGAAGTTGACAGTTTGACTAGTGTGAAAAAACATACGATCCAATTCATAGTTCAGTAATTTTAACAGTTTGATGGTTAGAATTTGGAGCTTGTAACAACGTGTTGACTATTTCTTTTTTCCTTCATACTCGTAGTCATAACTCATAAGTTGCCTCAAAAGTTTTATCAAAATAGGACTACTTTAACATCATATAATAAAATTTAAACTAAAATCAATATTATTAGAAAAAAATACGAGGGTTAGGGGTGTTCATTAGGTTTCGGGGTTTTGGCTTGGAAAAATGACCCAATGACCGACCATTTAAAGTTTCGATTGGTTAGGTTTGAATTAGTCGGTGTTTGGTTAGTTCGGGTTGTGTTGTTCGGAAGTTTTCTAGGAAAAAAGTGACTCGTTAATCGACCCATTCAAGGTTAGAGTTCAGGTTTTTCGGGCTAGGGATGATATTGGTACTGTACCCGTACTCGTACTGTACCAGAAAGTACCCGTACCGAAATCAATAAATCTGGGTACTCCTACCCATTTAGAATTTTATGGTATGGGTACTTTAGATACGGTATTCGCTTTGATACCACTTTGTTCCTTTTCAAGAAAAATCTTCACTAAACTTGAGCCGGTACCGACAATCAATTATGTATAATACCAAAACCGTAATAACACAACCAAAGCGGCTGAAACTAGGGTTTGATTGGAACCGATGGTTTATAATCGAATTGAACTAGGGATGAGATTTTTCAATCGATTGATGGGAAGATTGGAATATGCAAGGCAATAAGGTTTTGAAAAGCCCGCTTGAAACTTGAACCACCCGATAATAAAATGCACGGGTACGTTAAGTCACGAATGTTGAAAACCCAATAAAAACCGCTACATATTTTAAACGAGTACTGAGTAACTGTAATATACTTATCAAATAAATGAGTACGAGCACAAATACAAATACTAAACGGGCACGGGTATTCGGGGGAAGAAATCTCTATCCCTAATTTGATTTCGGGTGATAACATAAAAGATACTAGCAAACAGAGACGGTGCAAATAATAATATTCGTGGGTCAAAATCAAATTCACCAAACCACCACCACCACAACCATCGTCGCCTGAAAATATGTCCGGTAGAGAAGTCCGGGAGTACACTAATCTTTCCTATCCCAAAGGTAATTAATTAATTCAATTGATTACTCTTTATTTCCAGCAAACTATTTGTTTAATATTTTGTGAATTGCAGATAAGAAATTGGGCAAGGGCAAAGATAGAATCGACGATGAAGACATCACTTTTCAACGAATGGTTGCTAAGGTTAGCGAATCTTGTTTCTTCTCTAGCTGTTTGCTTTTTAATCCACCGTTTAATTTGATGTATTTTGATTGTTATTAAGTGTAAATTAGGGTTTTAATTATTTGATTATTTATTGGAAACATGTTACAATTGCTATGTATGTATTGTGAATGTTAAAATTGGCATGATTAATACATTTAGCCCAAAATGTATTGATAATTTGATATGCTTATTAAAAAAAGTGATTAATTTGTTTAAAGAGTAAAGGACTTTTTTAAATTTTAAAATGCAACCAAGTTTTATTTTTTTATAAATGAATGCAATCAGCTAAATAGAAAAAAATAAATACTATTGTTTAAAGGGTAAAAGACTTTGAAATGCAATCAAGTTTTATTTTTTACAAATGAATGCAATCAGTTTGATATTATCTTATAAAAAACACTGAAAGAAAGCTTTCATGTTTGACTTTTTTTGCATAAATTGGTATTTGGTTGAAACATTAAACATTGCTGCATTAATTGTTACAAACACATTTAGTTGCACTCATTGTAATCAGCAAAATGTTTTTAGAAAACAATTGGAGGAAAGAGACTTGGCAGTTTAATCTGCTCGCTTTCTCGTCTCTACTCATTATATTTAAATGTAATTCAGATTTACTAGTTACTTTTTTGGGAGGTTATTCTGATAACATGCCCTGACAGGGATCTTGGCTTGTCCTATTGGTTGGTTAATATACACAGATGCAAGAGGTTGCTGGAGATCGTGGTGGCTACCTTCATGGACGTGGCGGTATTTACCCCCCTACCCCCTTTAATTACTGTCAAATCACATATATAAGCACACCCTGAATCTAGTTGTTGGCCTTTTTTTAAATGTGAATAAAGTTATAATATAGGTTCCTTTTTATCTAATTATTTAGTGGTTAAAAATTCAGCTGCATATTTAAAGTAAACAAATTATCTGTTTACCCTTTTTAATCTATTTGGTAGACTTACTTTCATCTAAAGGCACATCCCTTATTTCACAAAATTATTATTTGATTATTACAACTTGAAACAGTAAAAGAACATTCGTATTATTATTAATTAGTCACATTCAGAAATCAGAACACACATCCAAACACCCACTAATGGTGTTTTTAAGTTTGAATTTGCAGCCTTAGACAGTGATGATCTGCTCTATCTCAAAGAGCAGATGGAAGCAGAAGAGGATGCAGAACGTTTATTACGTCGCACTGAAAAACGAGCATTTGCTGCGTTTAAAATATCCTTCTTTTTTTCATAACTTTCTATTACAACGTGAAATTTTAAGAATTGGGCCATTAGCCTTGGAAGTGTTAATGCTTTTACTGTTGGTCCAAAATCTAAACTGCCGCTTAATATGTTGACTAAAATCAAAATCGCTACCAGGGCGAAAGGTAAATTTGAATGTTGCACTTTTTATGATGAGCCAAAAATGTCATTGGTGTATTAAAGTTGTACTCTTTTATATGTTTATTCTTTGACTCCTTATAACAAAGCTGCAAGTTTGGCTGATTCTTCACCAGCTACGGTTCCGTTGCCACTGCGTGTTGAGCCAAAGACAAAAACTGGAATAAGGTTATTTCTTTACTCTTTACATTTATAACTAGTCATCTGATTATTCTGATTTTTAGTCGTAGTTAAAGTTTCTTAATTTGTGGTTAAATAGCCTCTGCTTTTAATTATCTGATTGTTTGAGTTTCCTAATAGCTGCAACAAAACTGATTATCCACGAGTACACTGTAATTGTATATAACTTAACGGCTGTTTGGTAGCCTCTTAATGATTCTATTGAGAAGTTATCTCTGAATCGTTCAGAGGCGGTAGAGTGTGTTTGATTCACTTAAAAAACACCTCTTAATGGGTAAGTTTCAGAACCATGTTGAACCATTCAGAGGCTACCTCTTAATTAGTCAGGCGTCTTAATGGTTCAGCATGAGATTGCCAGACAGCCCCTTAGAGCTTGTTTAGCAAAAGGTGTTAGGGATTGCTTTTGTTGTCTTGGGAGTGTTTGGTGAATTTGGTTTATTTAAGGATTTACTTGTAAAATGAACCATAGATAATAAGTTCACTAGAATCAGTTTTTTGCTAAAATCACTTCTAAACTGGTTATACATATATTATAATAATCAGATAATCAGAATATGTTCTAGATTTTTGAAAGCCAAATTTATCAACTTTTCAAATACTTCAAAGTTCAAACATCTTATTCTAATTATTACGAGTTCAAATCACATCCAAACACTATCTTATCACATTATCTCTTTTAAAACGCACATCCAAACACCCGTTAAAGTTGATTTTTTTAAGTACATAAAGAAACGTGCGTGACATAATGTTTATTACAGACAACAAGATCTACTGAAAAATGTGGTGGAAGTCAAACCGAAGCGACCAAAGGTTTCAACACAGCCTACTGGTAATGCGTCTACAGAAACTAAGGTGCAGGCTAACACACAAGATAAAAACCCGCCAGTAGTTCAAACCAACCCCATAAAAAGCTTGCTTGCAGCGTATGCGAGTTCAGATGACGATGAAGATTGAACAAGGGTATAAGTGGTTTGTTAATGAAGCATTAACTAATATATGTGTTTTGTAATTGTGGTTAGACAACCAGGATTCTGTATTTTGTCTGGAAGTTTTTTAATCATTATCTATGGAAATTTAGGTTGATTTTGTAGTATTATTTGTTGATGATTATTGATTTTAGTCTGAAACTATTCATTTATGGGAATGGTATTTTGATCTGGTAGGCATGTGTCAGCTAAGTACAATTAGGGGTGTGCAAAACTTATGGGTGGAAAACAATTTGATTTCTTTACTTATAAACAATAAAAATCATTTAATCAAGACATAATTACAGAAATTGTCCTTTATCATTGCACCAAATTTCAATGGTTGTCATTTATCTTTAAAAGTCACATAATTTGTATTTTATGTTTCAAAATGTTACACCGTTTGTCCTTTACCCCTAACCCAGTTAGTTTTTAACGTTAAGTCTGCTCATGTGCCATCCACATGAGGGCAAATTAGACATTTTAACCATTTACTTAGAAGAACCATTTTAAAAATTAGGGATATTGGTTTTTAATACTCTCAACTTTCACCCGTTGGTTAATATCACTCCCAACTTTCAACCTATTTGTTTTTATCACTCCCCCGTTAACTGACGACTAACACCGTTAGTGAAGTTGCTGACGTGGCTTTTTTTTTAATTAAATCAGACATGAGGTGGCATGCCTACATGGAAATTACATTTTTTTATATCAAACATTTTTATATATATCAAACATCAATAACAATACTTAAACAAAGCATAAGATTCAACAATCTACAAATCTACCCCACTATCACCATCATCATCATCCCACTCGTCACCACCGAGTTCTGAAACCCGAGCTCCGGATTCCGATAGCCCCGGAATCACAAAACCCACCTCCCATCATCTACAATTCCAAAAATCTCATTCAGAAGCTCCGGATACCAATTACACCAGTCATCTTCAATTCCAGATTCTGATAGCCCCTGCAACACCTTCAGGGTTTCAATTACACCTTTATTCACAACCAAATTCAACTTCTTATCATCCAACTTTGAGCCATATAGAATCTCATCATCATAGCTTGGAACCCTAACGATATGATCAATCGAGTGGATATCCGGCAACGGCGATGATTTTACCAGCGGAAGGACATCGATTGGAGTACAGATCGCCGAACTCATTGTCTTCCACTAGATTATTAAGCTAGGGTGAAAAAAAACGACGAAATTGGATTCAGGTGGTGAGTCATACGGGTTATGTGAGCTGAATCATAACTGGTGTGATGGTTTGAAGGTGTATCATGTGGATTGTGTTAATTTTGATATGGATTTTAGGGTCTAATGGTTTTTAGGATTTGAAGTTGAATTATAATGTAAATTGTGTTATAGATGTTTGTTATAAATAAAAAAAGGTAATTTCCAAGTAGGCATGCCATCTCATGTCTGACTTAATTAAAAAATAAAAAAAAGTCATGTTAGCATCTTCACTAACGGCGTTAGTCGTCGGTTAACGAGGGAGTGATAAAAACAAATAGGTTAAAAGTTGGGAGTGGTGGGAGACAAAGTGAAAGTTGGGAGTGATATTAACAAAGGATGAAAGTTGGGAGTATTAAAATCCAATATCCCTGAAAATTAAATAATATATATAAACTCTCTCTCATTCTCCTACCTCGATCCCATCTTCTTATTCAACTTCAATTCCCCCAAAAATCACCAGATAATCTACTACCAGCATCACCATCATTGTACACTGCCACTGATCCACCATCACCATCATTCAACACCAATTTGGAATAATTCCAAAAATCAGTTCTCAATTTCCAAAAAATAAAAAAAGTGTTTACCCCAAAATTCGACGTCAATTTCGTGCCCTAAAAACCATGTCTTCAAAATTCTCAGATTCGGTTGTTTCAACGCTTCAAACACCTTGGGTTCTTCAAATTCCATAGCAGAGGCCTCCGGTTAAGTCATCCCCGGCGGCAATTGAACTTCCGGCGACGTCTCTGGCGGGAATCCAACAAAATCGATGGTTGTAGAGGCGGCGGTTCAGCCTGTACGGTGGTTGTAGGGTTTCGATTTGAAAAAGGGGAGGCTGGTGGGTGTGGTGGTGAACAGCGATGAGGATTTGATGGGGAACCGGTGAAGCGTGGTGGTGGCAGGTGGAGGCGGTGGTGGTTGTTCCCGCTGGTATGAGGTGGTTATTATTTTTTCCGGTGGGTTCAGCGTAGGTGATTGTGATGGTGGTGGTGGTATGGGGTGGTAGAAAGAGACAATGAGAGAGAGAGAATCTCAACAAATTATTTTTAACTATATATAATACAGACAAATTATTTTTAAGTAATTTATGACTTTTAATGTACAAGGTACACCTTATATAGCATGTAAGAGTTGGACAAACTTGTTCATTAAAAAATATGTTTTAAAATAGTTCAACATTGCCCTCTCAAATTTACTCAACTTTTATAATATAAGAAATAATTAATGATTTATATATTTTCTTTCCCTATATATTCATTTTAATTTTAATTGTAAATAACTTCCAACCAACGATTCTTCAACGACCATAACTTTTTCATACGTTAATATTTTTTTATAAAAAATTACACCATAAAAATAAGCATTTTATTGTGTTTAATTTGGGTATGGTATTGTTATAATTTTTCAAATAAAAAAATAACATATTACGTATGAATGTTCACAATTCGGTTTTTAACGGTTTCAAAGTTATAAAGTTATCCAAACTGTTGATTCGATTTTTTTGTTATTGAGAACCGAAACTGAACCGTAGAAACTTAAAACTGAATCGTTACTAATGGTTTGGTTTCACGAATTAAGCTTCAATAATAAGTTTACCGTCCGGTCCGGTTTTTTATGGCCATATTTCTACATAAACCATAAACCAAACCGTTTGCTATGTTTGAACATTCATAAACCGACTGACCAAAAGTGATTATTTGTTCAAACGTTATTAAGATTTCAAACGAACCTTGAACATCCACAATTCTTACAAGATTACTATGATTTTTGTTTCCCGCAGCATCGCGCGGGCACCCGTCTAGTATTTATAAATATACTAGGTTATTAACCCGTGGACGCCACGGGTGGAAATATAGAAATCGTCTAATAAACATATATAATTTTAATCGACAATATTGTCCGTTCTTGAAAGTAAGTTCATTGAACTTGTCTAAAATCGAATGATATACAAAGTCTATTAAATCATATATCGGATATAATGCATTGTTAATTAAAATATCATCGAGAATTTGTACATTCATTCGTCGTCATTTGGACCCCCCAACATTCCCTTCACCTATATCCAATAGTTAATTCGCAAATTATTTTATCTTTTCAACATGTAAGGATTGACATCCAACTGTGAGCCTCATGTTTTTTTTATAGTTTAAGTACGTTTCACTTTGACAAGATGTAGGAAGAATTACTTGAAGTGTAATTTAAAATAAACACGAACAAAAGTCTATACAATTTAACTATTTATTTAACAAAAGTATCATAAATTTAGTATTTACAACTCCCTAAATACTTCCTTGTATACAAGGTTTATACTTTAATTTGTAGTATTTCGATGTTGTCAAAGATTAATATAAAAAGGAATAAATTGGTTTTTTTAATAGCTAATAATTGAACACTTAGAAACATCAATTGACTTATATGACTTGTTAACGATTCATAGAGTCATAACTTGTATACACTCTAATCTTGACTTGAACTTGTTATGACTTGAACTCAAGATACTAATAACCCATATTAGTTCAAACATGTTCTAATCTTGAAAAGAACTTGCACAACAATACATTTTGGCATGCCTAACTGCATATCCATATGGCTGCTAATAACAATCCGGATGTGACAACCATTTGATATAGTGACTTATTTTATTTTTCATTAGTAAGATACTAATAATGTATTAATCTTTTAATACATATAAAAGGTGAACTAAATAATTTTTAGTGGTTCGTAAATATATAGTAGTTCTCATTGAGCCCAACAGTATGTATAAATCTTAAATTATTGGTTTTAGTTATTGATCTATATTAATAATCTTTATATCCACAAAGACAAGTGTCTCCAACATATGATATATTGATAATACAAAATCAAATTGCACAATGACCTTGGCTAGAGAATAGTTTAATATATTATAGAAACATAGCTTTCTTTTTACAGTATTCTTTGAAAATGAGTTTAGATAAACACATAAATGTGTATTATTTTAAAATATAAAGTTTGATAATATTGAAAGGTATACAAATTTGTTAAATTTCGTTGACATTGGTGATTTAATTACCTATGATATTAAATTTAAATTAAAAATATGAAAACATATTAAATAGAATTTGACCAATAATGATAACCAGAGAAATATATTAAAACGATTTTGAAAATGATTCAAAATCATGGAAATTTATTAAATACACTTTGACCAACAAAAATATAAGATTAATTATATAACAATCAATTAAATTACATGAATTGTGAAAAATACAAAAATACATGAATAATAAAAATATATACATCTAATCTTGTACAAAAACTAAGACATTTTTACAACAAATACTCTGTCCACGACATTAGCATTTCTAGTTGGGAGTTATAAGGTGAAATGATAAAATTAAATAAATGTTAAATAATATATTATTCTAACTAAACGGAACTTTAATTATTAACCGGAATAATCATAATTAAATACAATAACAATTAATGTAAAATAATAGTAAAAATTACCAATTATGGAATATTTGAATTATGTGAACAAATGTAAAATTGTTGTTATAATGTATAGCCGGAATAATTACCAATAGCCGAAAAAATTGATATTGCAATTACAATAACTTGAATAATTAACAATAACAAATATAATTTAATTCAAATGGAAGCATAGCTTTCTTTTTACAGTATTATTTGGAAATGAGTTTAGATAAGCACATAAATGTGTATTATTTTAAAATATAAAGTTTGATAATGTTGGGAAGTATACAAATTTGTTAAATTTCGTTGACATTGGTGATTTAATTGCCTATGATATTAAATTTAAATTAAAAATATGGAAACATATTAAATAGAATTTGACCAATAATGATAACCAGAGAAATATATTAAAACGATTTTGAAAATTATTCGAAATCATGGAAATTTATTAAATACACTTTGACCAACAACAATATAAGATTAATTATATAAAAATCAATTAAATTACATGAATTGTGAAAAATGCAAAAATACATGAATAATAAAAATATATACATCTAATCTTATACAAAAACTAAGACATTTTTACAACAAATACTCCATCAATGACATTAGCATTTCTAGTTGGGAGCCATAAGCTGAAATGATAAAATTAAATAAATGTTAAATAATATATTATTCTAACTAAACGGAACTTTAGTTATTAACCGGAATAATCATAATTAAATACAATAACAATTAATGTAAAATAATAGAAAAAATTACCAATTATAGAATATTTGAATTATGTGAACAAATGTAAAATTGTTGTTATAATGTATAGCCGGAATAATTACCAATAGCCGGAAAAATTGATATTGCAATGACTATAACCTGAATAATTAACAGTAACAAAAATAATTTAATTCCAAATGGATGTAACAGAAATAATAAAAATAATAAAACCAATAATTTAAATGGCAAAGAAATGAATGAACAATGAAATAATGAATAATATGAGAATCGGGAATTATAGTATTTTCCATAATACCTTATCAGAAACCCGTAATAGTTCAACATCTCCTTAAAATCTTTGATTTTGATATAGAACCTAAAAAGATTATAAGAAAATTATATAATAATTAAAATCAATACAAACAAAAAGGGGAAAAGAAAAAGAATTGTTAATGAAATAATGAATAATATGAGAATCAACCATTAAAGTATCAAATAATACCTTATCGGAAAATAATTAATCTTTCTTACCGGAATTGGTTCAAGATGGTGATGTCTTTTGGCTCCATTTTCCTAGTGGTTAAAAAATAAAAAAAAACACAAACTTGATTTCTGAACAATATGAATTTTAAGCCGAAAAATACATTACAAAATGGGAGGAAATAAAAAGAACAAAATTAAAAAACCTTAAAAAGAAAGTAAATCGTTGTTGCTAAGGAAGTTTGGATAGTGTAAGAATGAGCGTATGAATGCTAAGTATTTATACACGAATTTCGTATTGTATTAGAAAGAATAATTTAGGAAAAGTCAATTAACTTAAAATAAGGACGAAAATAAGGTAATTACGATTAATGAATTTTTAAATTTTGAATGAAAAGTTCATAAATTAGGGAACAATGGTGAAAACCTTAAATGTAATGTTCCTAAAATAATTCTATACTATATTTAAATTTAGACTATACTTAAATAGAGAATTAAAGTCTCTAAAGTTACTAACGTAAAAATATAAATTAACTTTCTGTATTTACTATTATATAAAAACTAGTTGTTTTGACCCGCCGTGTTGCGGCGAGGTTTGGTGTAGTTTTTGTATTTCTTTTGTGTATCAAGGATCACAACACTAATTAAATAGCCATAAACACTTGAAACAATAATTAAATAGCTAGCCATATAAACTTGATACATAAGAGATTTTAACCTCAAAAGACATTTTCAAACGAATTACATTACAAACAAAAAGCTTTTGAAAAGTAAACACAAAGTTGTATATTAAGAATATTGACATATGTGCTCAAAGTTTCTCACTTGTTTTCAACTTTCTTCTAACATTGTTATCTTCTTTATTCTGCACCTGGCTTGTGACATTCGTCAATTTCGGGTCTCGTTTGTATTCGTTTTTGTATTCGTTCATCATGTAAACCGACCCATTTTGTAAACCAAAGCTTATGATATAATCAAAATGATGGATTTTATGTTACAATATTGTTTTACACTTGTTGGGTCTTGAAAACATTCTTTTTGGTCCTTAAAACTCTTTAAAAATGACTTAAACCAAACTTTGGGGACTATTATTGCCATTTACCAAAAACTTGTTTGACCATTTCAACCATCACATACATCTTTACCCTATTTGTATGAACCATACTCTTACCATTATAAAGCAAGGCTCCATACACCATTTTGGTTGTTCATCTTCTCCAAATCTATCTCAAATCCAAGTATTCATCTTTAACATTTTGTTATTTTGATTTCTTAAGGTCAACTAACTATAGTCTTTCATTTTAACTTGTTCATCTAATATTACTAACACTTGAATATGGTGGTACAGCATATATATAATACACACCCCTTGTTTCCTTTATTTGTTACTTCACCGACTCCGGTTGGTTAAGTTTCGAATGTCATAAGGCAAGGCTTCATGGAGTACTTCGTGTTCTTGATATATATTTACACACACGTAACTTATTATATATATCACTTATGACTAACTTCTAACTCTTTTTAGTTTGTTCATCTTATTTACAAGTTTCATGGTGTGGGTTTGTATAAGACTAACCTCGGTTTAACCGAAACTAGTCCAAACCGGAAACCGAACTTTTGTTTACTAGTTTTGTTAAAATAGTTGTTTAAACATGTTTATTGCTAGATTTGAGTTTCAAAAATCATTTTTACAAGTTCTTTGATATTAAGCATATGGAATCCATCTATGAACTCGTTGGGAGATGGAAACCGAAATAAACCGAAACTTTTGCTTAAAAGACTTGTAGTTAACTTTTTAGTTGTAAAATTTAAGTTTTCTTCATTTATAAACCAATATACAAGTTCTATGATATTTGGGCATGTAGAAACCATCTATGAACTATTTGTGAGATGGAGACCGAACCAAACCGAACTATACCGACTTTTACTAGCTTAAGACACACAAGTGTGTTTATAGCTATCAAGACTTGTATATTTCTTTAAAAATAGTTTACAAACTGATTTTAATTATTTTCTTAAGTACTTGGAATTGTTGGATCCAACTTGATCTCATCACATAGTTTGGACCGACAAAACCGAACACTCGCTTAACGTGCGTTGTTAGTTCTAAACAATAGATCTACGTACTTGGTTAAGTGTTAGTATATTTTAATGAGTTATCTCATAACAATTAATATGTTGGAAAGTTGACTTTGGGTTTGACCATTTGTCAAGACCCGAACCGACAACCCGAACACTCGTTAAAGACCCATTTTAGTATCTTTGTCCCAAAGGAACTTGCATTTTAGCATTTTTCTCACCTTATTACTTAACATTGGTTAAGTAAATATTAAGGTTAGATACTTTAACCCGGTTTCGAGCAAACTTACATTTTTAAAGGATTGTTATTATAAATTCTTAAATAGTTACATTTTAAACCTTGAACTTTAATTGTTTACTTTTTGCAACAATTATTTTATTTAAAGATCTTCAAGACAACCATTCTAAATCCAAGATTTTATTGTCATTTAGGCCTTGCTCATTAAACTTCATCCATCCGGTTATTCATCTTTTACCGATCAAGTTTTATACTTGAACGTGAGTAACTTCATACCCCGTTTTCTATCTTTTATTTTGGGGGTGACATTTCATCTTATCTAAACTAAATATTTTATACTTGGGTCTTAAACCACAAACGTTGTTGTATACTTTACTTGAATAATTGCTCGATTTGGTGTTCTATGCTTATTTGCCTATGTGTTTATCGCTTTTGGATGGTGGAACTATAAATCCTAGACCATTTGGCAACCCCTCATGACAAGGTGTCGTTAACGTAATGAAATTAACGACAACTATAAAATCCTAAACTATTTGGCAACCCCTTATAGTTGGGTGTCGCTAACTTGTTAGCGATAACTATTTATCCACGTTTATAGCTATTATTTATGGTTTTGTATAATAGTTTTGTGGCTTTTCATACTATATATCTATTGTTCAAACTTATGAATTGGTCACCAACCTTTGTGTTGATAAACTTTATTTTATGAAATGTTACAGATTTGCATCTAGGTTGATTTTGGAGTTCGGTGAAGAAAACGTCACAAATACCGTTAGGATATTAGCAAAAATGAACAATATTTGATTTGCTATATTTTGTTGTATTTGACTTATGAATATTTGGTTATGTGACATTTTCGATGTTGTGAAATGAAATCAGTTTGTTAAATATTGTCGCTTTAAATAGTGTCATGCGCTTATGAGCAATCATTGCACCCCGACATGTTCCGCCGCCTTTGGTCGGGGTGTGACAGATTGGTATCAGAGCCACTTGTAACAACATGAAAATTTTGAGTTCAAAGTATCAACTTTACAAAGTCTAGGGACTAAAATTGCCAAAAATCCAAACTTGAGGGTTTAAATTGAAAATTCTATTTTCCTGACCCATCGCGCTACGCGATGAGTCAGAGGAGAATCCCATCGCGTATCGCGATGGGGCTTTTGACAAGTTGTGACACGTGTGCCACGTGGCACATGGTGGCACTAGGTGCAACCACGTGTCACCACTTGGCAACACTGCTGCCACGTGTTGCCACGTGGAGCGGCGACTGCCACGTGTCAACACGTGGCAGGCCTATATGTGTGACTCGACAGACCTATATCGCGATACGCGATAGGTCTGTCCAGTCACCCATCGCGTATCGCGATAGGGTCCAAAATAATGTCTATAAATAGCGGCCATGGGATCTCACTCCAGGCATCCCAAACACAGCTCCTACCTCTCTCTAGAATACCTCGAAATTCGTGCCTCGTTTCCTCGATAACGTGTCATAATTCCTTGAGAAACGTATCCCGAGCCTTCGTTTGTGTACAACGTTTCCTTGAAGTACTTGCCACCCTCCACCCACATACCAAGAAGGTGTTGTTAAAATGGCAATGAATCTCGATAAGCGTGTCAACGAGTATTGAAGTTTGGTGTAATTGTTTGACGATCGAGAAGTAAAGCGGCGTCGGAGGGCTGCACAAGTCCCTAGGATTTCGGTACGCCATATAGGTTAGGCGTAATAACGAATTCAATATAATTCAATATTATATTCAAGGCTTAAGCCTTAAGTCGAGGTTATACTCGATACCTCGATAAAAGAAAAGAAAACATATCAAAGAAATGAATGAATGATAAGATGTTGAATATTATGATAACATATATATGTGTGTAAGTATATATGTAAATATTCTTTGTTATGAAATATTATTTAATGAATAAAGAGTATTCTTAAATAATAAAAGAAAATGATTACGTTTTTTGGAGAAGAAGAAACGTCGGGTTTTGAATATAAACTAAAGGTTTATAATTTACTTTTAAACAAAAGGTTTTCAAGTAAATAAGAATTGAACTAGAGGTTCAATCGAGGATTGAGATATACGACTAAAGGTCTTAAGCCGGATCGTGTATCCGACTAACAAATATTTATACTCGTAACTATAGGTTCGAGATAAAGAAAGGGAAAGACCCTTGGACGGTGAGTGAAGCCGATCCTAAAGAGGATAAGGTGAATACGCCCCTAAACTTTTAAACTTGTTTTCAAAATGAGTCAAACTTGTTATGTGAAATTGTTTACAAGGAACTATGTGTTCCTAAAACCGTTATAACTATGGGTATAAACCTAGCCCTCAGGCTGTGGTATACATATTTTTAGATCCTTACATAGGTGGTACTATGCGATGTATGGGCATGATCGCACCACCCTTGGTCGTAGGACGCTCTCCTGCAGGGAGTACGACCGTTGTGTATATTTACGGGTACTTAATGAAGTCAAACGTTGCGGTGTTTGTGAGGTGACCTAGTGTAGAGGCTCTAGTTTATAATGTGTTATTTGACTTGGTTATTCCTAAGCCACGTTGGGCCGAGGCAGGCGTAGTCTCGAGGGGTAATTAAGTAAAAGAATTATTTTGCGTCAGCGTGTTCACCAGCATTCGTTGCTGACATATTTTATTACATTTTGCAGGTGAACAAGTTTAGCACTTGGAGTGACGAAGTGCTTAGATATATCCGATGGCTCAGATTTCTTTTGTAAACTTAATATGGTGGTTTGTAAATATAAACACATAAATCTTTTGTAACTTTAAACGGGTGTTTATAATCCCGTCTTTTATAAATTACATTTTCGAAGTTTATAAGTCTTCCGCAAACTAACGCAACTCTGATTTATTTACAATCACGATACCAACTATTGGGTCATCCTCCCAGGCCTTAGACGGGGGTGTGACAGGTTGGTATCAGAGCCATCGATCTTAGCGAATTGGGTATCATAAAACAATACCCAAGCTTCGATCCAAGTTTAGGAAATAATTGTTTATATGTATTAGGGATAAGATAGGCTGGTAACCTTTCTTTCCAACTCCACACTCTAAAGCACCCATATTGTTAGATGTCGTTTAAAGCTCATATGGAGAATTATTTACGCAAGGCAAAGGAGGCCGGAATAGCCGAACCTTACCCCGAAGACAACATGAGTGACAGATATTATGAAGCATACTTCAAAAAGAAAGTAAATCGTTGTTGCTAAGGAAGTTTGGATAGTGTAAGAATGAGCGTATGAATGCTAAGTATTTATACACGAATTTCGTATTGTATTAGAAAGAATAATTTAGGAAAAGTCAATTAACTTAAAATAAGGACGAAAATAAGGTAATTACGATTAATGAATTTTTAAAATTTTAAATTTTGAATGAAAAGTTCATAAATTAGGGAACAATGGTGAAAACCTTAAATGTAATGTTCCTAAAATAATTCTATACTATATTTAAATTTAGACTATACTTAAATAGAGAATTAAAGTCTCTAAAGTTACTAACGTAAAAATATAAATTAACTTTCTGTATTTACTATTATATAAAAACTAGTTGTTTTGACCCGCCGTGTTGCGGCGAGGTTTGGTGTAGTTTTTGTATTTCTTTTGTGTATCAAGGATCACAACACTAATTAAATAGCCATAAACACTTGAAACAATAATTAAATAGCTAGCCATATAAACTTGATACATAAGAGATTTTAACCTCAAAAGACATTTTCAAACGAATTACATTACAAACAAAAAGCTTTTGAAAAGTAAACACAAAGTTGTATATTAAGAATATTGACATATGTGCTCAAAGTTTCTCACTTGTTTTCAACTTTCTTCTAACATTGTTATCTTCTTTATTCTGCACCTGGCTTGTGACATTCGTCAATTTCGGGTCTCGTTTGTATTCGTTTTTGTATTCGTTCATCATGTAAACCGACCCATTTTGTAAACCAAAGCTTATGATATAATCAAAATGATGGATTTTATGTTACAATATTGTTTTACACTTGTTGGGTCTTGAAAACATTCTTTTTGGTCCGTAAAACTCTTTAAAAATGACTTAAACCAAACTTTGGGGACTATTGTCACACCCTCAAAATCCACTAACGGAGTTTTACCGTCAGAGGGTGTGAACTAACAGGATCAGAATCATTAGTTATAATCAAACCATAAAAACGTTTAAATGAAAATAAGTGCGGAAGCGTAAAAACCAAAAGACAAAAGTTACGTCACGCAGGATGACTTAAAATCCAATGACAACAGTTTAAAATCAGTTTTCATAAACAAAAGCGTTTTCAACAATGCATGATCCTATACCGCGCGCCCGCCTCAGCTACCTGAGAATAACATACTAAAAGTGTCAACACGGGGTTGGTGAGTTCACAAGTTTATATAAAATAAAGCGTTTAGCGTTTGCGTTCAGCGTTTTGCGTTCAGCGTTTTGCGTTTCAGCGTTTTGCGTTTCAGCGTTTTGCGTTTCAGCGTTTTGCGTTACCAGATAGTGTTATGTCAATTATATATCTATAGGTAGCTAGCCTATAAAACAAGTATTACTAAGTGTTCGACACCGAAGCTGACTGTTTATCATTTGCCTTGCCACCAGGTCTATCCCGACCATGGTATGTGTTTAGCCAAGATTACACCCACTCGACCTCCAGTCGAGTTTAGCATTGGGTGGGGTTTGTCAAACCCAGTAGTACTACTCAACAATGACTCGCTATTATCCAATATTAAACGGTTCGATGTGAATGAAGGACTTTAGTTATTGCGTTTGCCACTTAGTCTTTACAAGTGATTTATAATCTATATTAACAAAATCTTAAATGCATTTTCGGAGTATGTTATCTCCCCCAAGTGAAAAGCGTTTGAAAACAGTTTAAAAAGGGGTAAGTGAACTCACTGTTTGCGAAGAATTCCCAAAAATAAATCACCAAGTGATGCGCGTCTGTAAGGCCCCGAACCCGGTAGCCTTACTTTAGCGTCGGATTTACTCATAAACACAGTTCTTACAAATCAGAGTTCATTAAAACTTTCGCGGAATATAAAAACTTTCATGAAACGTTACAGCAATCCAAAACTTGCCTTAATTAAACATTCTTGTCTTTCAAAATAAACGTCAATTACATTAAAACATCTTGAGTCTTCAGATGCCAGTCTCCTATTCGCCCACCATGTGCCCGCTCAAGCTAGCTGTCTCATTCTACTCACCTGCGTGCATACTAAAAGTCAGCTACGCTGAGTGAGTTCTAGTTAATCGGACGCCACACAATACACACACATACATACATATCCGAAGATACATATCCATACTTAACTAGTTACCCTTCTGTTCTTCATACATACTTGCTACCATACATACATACATATCTACAATCACTAACCTCAGTCTACCGAGAGTACGTTCATAGTCCGCCGTCTATACCTGTACTCAAGGTCGTGAACACGTAAAAGGTCCGCAGTCCTTACCTATTTTCACCATTCATGGTACGTGCAAGGTCCGCGGTCCTTCCCTATACCATCCCACTTCCACAACACGTACAAGGTCCACAGTCCTTCCCTATGTTGCAACCTAATTCATAGCACATACGAGGTCCGCAGTCCTCTCCTATGCTACCACAGCACGTATAAGGTCCACAGTCCTTCCCTATGCTGATGCCTATCTATAATACGTATAAGGTCCGCAGTCCTTAACTACGTTGTCGTCTATTATCTGTAACACGTATAAGGCCCACCGTCCCTATCTACGTTTACATCTATCATCTACATTACGTATAAGGCCCGCAGTCCTTAACTACGCCATCACCAGCCGAGTCTATGTCCGACAGAAGCTAGAGGGATTTGCCATCCTAACTTACTATGTCAAACGTAGAACTCACATACCATTCGTGTACATGTATAAACATACTTCACATATACAATAATTACATTATAGCATAAGAACACTCTAGGCGTTCTTTACATCCTTCATTTAACAACCATACCCCTTGCCGTTACGTGCAATATCCGAAGATCGTTCACGCCCCGACAAGTATTCATTTGTAATATTCATACATATTCAATATAATATTCGTACCTTTATTTTTAACCTGACAGTACGCGCAATATCCGAAGATCGTTCGCGTACCGACAAGCAATCATTCATATCCATCACATATATCACATATGGCATACACTTATCACTTAGGATAAATGTATTAACAACACATCGAGTATGCACACAGCCCCGAAAACATAACAAGGAATGGGGCTAGAAACTCACCTGAACTCTGCTTCTTCCTCTGATAGTTGTAAATCCCTTCTTTAACTGTGCTCGGCTGACTGTATAAGTTACACGTATCAATACTCGCCTGATCTAATCTGGTGGCCTAGTATTAGCTTACTTTTACTTATCGTTTTAATCTATTCTCTAATCGAACTTGACTTTAGGCGAAGTTAAACCTTAGGCGAACTTAGCTTTAGGCGAAGTTGTCATCAGGCGAACTTGGCTTTAGGCGAAGTTGTCATCAGGCGAACTTGGCTTTAGGCGAAGTTGTCATCAGGCGAACTTGGCTTTAGGCGAAGTTGTCATCAGGCGAACTTGGCTTTAGGCGAAGTTGTCATCAGGCGAACTTGGCTTTAGGCGAAGTTGTCATCAGGCGAACTTAGCTTGCAGGCGAAGTTCATCAGGCGAACTTAGCTTGCAGGCGAAGTTGTCGTCTGAAGCTACTGTTCGTTCTTAAATCTTTTAATCACCTTCGTTTCTTAACCAAATAACTCGATTTAGGTACCCACGGGATCGTCTGACCAGCGCCTACAAACCCCAACCATCAAATCGACCTAACATCGATGTTTAAAGGGTGCGATTTAGGCATATAGGTTACGGGTTCTTTTTATCAATCGATTAACCCATCAAATCATAACCATTTTCAGTAAGATTAGCTTTGTTGGATTCGTTTTTACCATACAAACTCAGATCTATCATTTCTCAAATCAACCCGAACCTACACAAACGATTTCTAACTATAAACGTACCTTGAACGAGTCGAACTACGAACACTGAAGCCTTGATGTTGTTTTGGTCCGTCACAACGTTCCAGCACCAACAAGCTCGGGTTTTCGCCTTCGGATCTTGGTTCCGGTCGTGTGTGTTTTGGGTGTGTGTATATGGAATATGTGAGAATGAGGATTAAATGGTGGTTAATGGTATTTATATTTAGGGATCATGGGCTTAAGCCCATGGACTCTCCTTCCTTCTTTCATAACCCAAGTCCATAACCCATATCCATTACCCAACACTAGCCCGACCCATACCAACTCCTACTCTATTTATTTATTTCCCGATAACCCGAGTAAACTTTCCCTCTATTATTAAGTAATATAATTAATATCATTTTGGAAATTTCGGGATGTTACAAGTCTTCCCCCCTTAAAGTGGTTTCGTCCCCGAAACCATACTTATTCCCTATAAAAGGAAAATTTCTTATATTTACACACTTTATCGAATCGCCTTTGCCTTCTGGGTTATCTTTCTTACTCCCGACTTTGCAGCCATCGAATGGTGATCATGTGTTTTAGCTATTTAAGGTAGCTTGTCCATGAGGCTCTCGATGTACCAAGACTCATCTCATCCTTCCAAGGGCTTCGATTAATACTTTTAACACTATTGTCTAAAACAACATTTCATCATAACATAATAATCATTCATAACCAAACTCAATATATTACACGTCACTGATAAACATAAGTTTTAAACCTTAACACAAAACAAGTCCTTAAGCAAAAGTAACTTAATAAAACCATTGCATGAGCAATTATTCCTTCATCAGGTGTTCTTCTCTGCAGTTCCCCAAGTCTTTATCCTTTCGCACCTCCCGCCCCTGATTCCTTGCAATCCCTAGCCATGTGGTTAGCTTTTCCGCATTTGAAGCACTTTGGACGATCAGGGCATTCTCGAGAATAATGCCCACTCTTTCCACACCGATAGCACCTGTCTGTCCCAGTCCTGCATTCTCCCCGGTGCACTTGCCCACACGTCTTACATGCATCCTTGTTCCCAACCTTGGCCTTCCTCTCATCAGTTGTTGTCACCATCTCGCCAGACCGCTTAGCAGAGGTAGCCCATTTCTTCTCCTTCTTTTCCTCCACCACCACATCGTCCTCAGCCAGGTCAGCATAAACCACTTCTGCAAGTTCAACAGCAGAGTCAAAAGTATCAGGTTTATTTGCCCTGACTAACATGCGGACTTTTTGTGGCAATCCCCTCACATAACATTTGATTCTCTGGACCTCAGTGTCAACCATATCAGGCACCAACCTAGATAGTCGGTTGAATTCGGTAGTATACTCACGATGCGTCATCATACCGGCCTTTAAATTCAGGAACTTCATCTCCGTCCTTTCAACCTCGGCATCTGCACAAAACTTCTTCATCACCAACTCTTTCAGATCGTCCCATCTCAACGCCTTGATCTCATCCCTAGTCTTTCTCTGCTCCACACTTTCCCACCAATACATAGCTTCTTCCTCAAATGACTGAGTAGCATAACCCACAGCTTGGTCGGGACGGCATTCGCTAATGCGGATAATCTTGTCCATAGTGGTTATCCATTGGAGAGTAGCGATTGCGTCTCCCAACCCAGTCAGCTTTGGCGGGTCGCATCCTTTGAAGGACTTATAGTTGCACCCATCTTGGCCTCTTTTCCTCTCATCGACCTTCACAGACTTATCCTCACTCGAGGCCTCTCTTTCTCCTCCCCCATCCTTCCTACCATCACCACCTACCCCTTCAGCAGTTCGTTCACGGCTTCCAGCAGATCTTTCGGGATTCAGGTTCTTCACAGCAGCAACTACAGCTTGAACAATGGCTGCTTGAACTGCAGGGCTGAGTTGAACCTCTTCGTTGTTGTTCTGGTCTCCTCCAGCTGCGCTTCCTTCATCTTCGGAGTGGGAAGCTTCTTCTACCGAGGGTTGCCGGACAAGACGAGGCCTGCCACGACGTCCAGTGCGACCCCCAGTTCCAACAAATTCCCCAGCTCCAGCCATTAGTATTCTAAAAGGGAAAACACAAACATCATCACTCAAGGAACTATTTAGTACAAGGATAGCAAGGCTAACACGTAATAACAGTGGCCAGCTGTGACTAGCAGATCACGTTGCTTTCCGTGTCCTATACACTTCCCTTTATGAGTCTATTTGTGCTGGTTCTACTTAAGCAGTTAGTCAAATCAAACAATCAATTATTCCTATCCCTGCCTTTCACGTATCTTTTCTTTCTCATTAACATATATCATTTAATCATACACTTTACCTTTACTGATATTGCTTGAGCGACACATGGCATTCTTGAACTGGCATCTTTTTTCTTTCTCATTTTAAATCTCATTCTCTGTTTGAGTCTAAGCATGTAGGATGCTTAAATCTCTCGAACTTATGCTCTGATACCAACTTGTAAGGCCCCGAACCCGGTAGCCTTACTTTAGCGTCGGATTTACTCATAAACACAGTTCTTACAAATCAGAGTTCATTAAAACTTTCGCGGAATATAAAAACTTTCATGAAACGTTACAGCAATCCAAAACTTGCCTTAATTAAACATTCTTGTCTTTCAAAATAAACGTCAATTACATTAAAACATCTTGAGTCTTCAGATGCCAGTCTCCTATTCGCCCACCATGTGCCCGCTCAAGCTAGCTGTCTCATTCTACTCACCTGCGTGCATACTAAAAGTCAGCTACGCTGAGTGAGTTCTAGTTAATCGGACGCCACACAATACACACACATACATACATATCCGAAGATACATATCCATACTTAACTAGTTACCCTTCTGTTCTTCATACATACTTGCTACCATACATACATACATATCTACAATCACTAACCTCAGTCTACCGAGAGTACGTTCATAGTCCGCCGTCTATACCTGTACTCAAGGTCGTGAACACGTAAAAGGTCCGCAGTCCTTACCTATTTTCACCATTCATGGTACGTGCAAGGTCCGCGGTCCTTCCCTATACCATCCCACTTCCACAACACGTACAAGGTCCACAGTCCTTCCCTATGTTGCAACCTAATTCATAGCACATACGAGGTCCGCAGTCCTCTCCTATGCTACCACAGCACGTATAAGGTCCACAGTCCTTCCCTATGCTGATGCCTATCTATAATACGTATAAGGTCCGCAGTCCTTAACTACGTTGTCGTCTATTATCTGTAACACGTATAAGTCCCACCGTCCCTATCTACGTTTACATCTATCATCTACATTACGTATAAGGCCCGCAGTCCTTAACTACGCCATCACCAGCCGAGTCTATGTCCGACAGAAGCTAGAGGGATTTGCCATCCTAACTTACTATGTCAAACGTAGAACTCACATACCATTCGTGTACCTGTATACACATACTTCACATATACAATAATTACATTATAGCATAAGAACACTCTAGGCGTTCTTTACATCCTTCATTTAACAACCATACCCCTTGCCGTTACGTGCAATATCCGAAGATCGTTCACGCCCCGACAAGTATTCATTTGTAATATTCATACATATTCAATATAATATTCGTACCTTTATTTTTAACCTGACAGTACGCGCAATATCCGAAGATCGTTCCCGTACCGACAAGCAATCATTCATATCCATCACATATATCACATATGGCATACACTTATCACTTAGGATAAATGTATTAACAACACATCGAGTATGCACACAGCCCCGAAAACATAACAAGGAATGGGGCTAGAAACTCACCTGAACTCTGCTTCTTCCTCTGATAGTTGTAAATCCCTTCTTTAACTGTGCTCGGCTGACTGTATAAGTTACACGTATCAATACTCGCCTGATCTAATCTGGTGGCCTAGTATTAGCTTACTTTTACTTATCGTTTTAATCTATTCTCTAATCGAACTTGACTTTAGGAGAAGTTAAACCTTAGGCGAACTTAGCTTTAGGCGAAGTTGTCATCAGGCGAACTTGGCTTTAGGCGAAGTTGTCATCAGGCGAACTTGGCTTTAGGCGAAGTTGTCATCAGGCGAACTTGGCTTTAGGCGAAGTTGTCATCAGGCGAACTTGGCTTTAGGCGAAGTTGTCATCAGGCGAACTTGGCTTTAGGCGAAGTTGTCATCAGGCGAACTTGGCTTTAGGCGAAGTTGTCATCAGGCGAACTTGGCTTTAGGCGAAGTTGTCATCAGGCGAACTTAGCTTGCAGGCGAAGTTCATCAGGCGAACTTAGCTTGCAGGCGAAGTTGTCGTCTGCAGCTACTGTTCGTTCTTAAATCCCTTAATCACCTTCGTTTCTTAACCAAATAACTCGATTTAGGTACCCACGGGATCGTCTGACCAGCGCCTACAAACCCCAACCATCAAATCGACCTAACATCGATGTTTAAAGGGTGCGATTTAGGCATATAGGTTACGGGTTCTTTTTATCAATCGATTAACCCATCAAATCATAACCATTTTCAGTAAGATTAGCTTTGTTGGATTCGTTTTTACCATACAAACTCAGATCTATCATTTCTCAAATCAACCCGAACCTACACGAACGATTTCTAACTATAAACGTACCTTGAACGAGTCGAACTACGAACACGGAAGCCTTGATGTTGTTTTGGTCCGTCACAACGTTCCAGCACCAACAAGCTCGGGTTTTCGCCTTCGGATCTTGGTTCTGGTCGTGTGTGTTTTGGGTGTGTGTATATGGAATATGTGAGAATGAGGATTAAATGTTGGTTAATGGTATTTATATTTAGGGATCATGGGCTTAAGCCCATGGACTCTCCTTCCTTCTTTCATAACCCAAGTCCATAACCCATATCCATTACCCAACACTAGCCCGACCCATACCAACTCCTACTCTATTTATTTATTTCCCGATAACCCGAGTAAACTTTCCCTCTATTATTAAGTAATATAATTAATATCATTTTGGAAATTTCGGGATGTTACAGCGTCACAGAAAACTCTCTCTAGCGTTCTAAAACAACAAAGAGATTTTTTAAGTATTCAAGCTATTAACGAGTCTCTAGACCTGACACGTAATACCTATGCAAATATTACGTTTCGTGTTTCGTTTGTGAATCGTGTGTGACTTTAACAAGTATATTTGTGATACGTTACATGTGTGAACAATTATTTACGTGTCATGTATTTATAATGTACATCACTAGCAACTATTCCCCGCAGGGGCAATTTGGTCAAAATACCACAATTATTTAGCAAGTATTCCCCGCAGGGGCAATTTGGTCAAAACCTAACAATTAACTAGCAACTAGCACTTTTCATGCATTTTCACAAAGTTCGGCAGTTAACTTTACCGAGACAGAATTTCTACTTGAAAGATTACACTATTCCACCGATCATAGCATCTCAATTAATTCATCAAAAATCATCACAAAAGCATACATGTATTACGTTTCCAGAACATATTTTATTTTATTTTTATTCCACATATGTTTCTCACAATGATCAAAACATTACAGCAAACTCATAACAGTAAAATTCATGCGCAACAGAATGTTATTTGAAATTCCCGTTGAATGAAAAATCCAACAAATGCAAGACCACTTGGGTTAGGTTCCTAACTCAACAAGTCAACTTCCAGAAGTGAAACCAACCCAATTGGTCTCGTAGTTCATGAGATATGCTAATTACAAAACAACCTAACAGTAGGTCTCACAATTCAGATTCGCACTTCAGTTTTGTAAAATCATAAAGATTAACTTTTACTCGTCCAAAAATTACAAACTTGGACTCTATAAACACTAGACTCAACAAAGTACCCTGTAGTGTTAACAACCTCAACCAATTTCCACATTAACATTTATTTACAGTCGTCTAAACATAACTTACAATCTGTCCAGTACCAGTTTTGACCTTTAATCACAATTAAATCGTTTGACCAACCAAAACACCTCCAAATTTGGCGTGGTTGGACTTTATGAAAACTAGACTCAGAGTACTACCTTGTAGACTCATAATTTGCTCAGTTTTCTTTTATATTCAACAAGTTACACATCATTCAATCTTAACAATCACTGCTGTCAAAAACTCAGCAAGCCTAAACAATCATCTAATATGCATCCTAAGCATACGACATAACCCAAAACATGTAATACACATAATTAATCATAGAAAATCAGTAGCAACCCTCTAGGGTTTACAAACAATCAACGATTCATCAATCTTTCACCGTTCAAAATCACATATGATCCTCAATATCAACAACCAATACATAATCAATCATTCTCTAGCAATAATCAATCATAAGAACACTTAATATGATATTCAATAGTTAGGGTTTCATATTTATACCTTAAAACGCAGAAATAAACCAAGGGAAACGTGAGGGGTGCTTAGAAACGAGTGTAGGATGCTCCGATTATGAAGAATCAAGCTTAAACGAGTGTGATATGTGTGTGTGTGAGGCTGCCGTCGCAAGAGGGAGGGGAGAAAGGGGCTGGCCGATCGGGTTTGTGAGGGAGAGAAGGAGGTTAGGGTTTTAATATTATTAATAATAATATATTACACTTTGGTCCCTCAACTTCTAACTTGTACTTTTCTAGCCTAAATTAACTAGTTTGCATCTTGAGTTAGCGTTTTATACTATGTTATCACATAACACATAAGTCTAACACATAATTATCACATAATTATTGTTTTGACGTTTTTCGTTTATTCACCAATCGTTTGCGTCAACTCGTTTGCGTTTCGGTGCAATTCCCGAAAGACTACACATGTAGTAAGTGTTAAGCGTCATTTAAACCCTAGTTTAAATGTAATGAGGTGTGCGTTATAGATTCAGTGATCTTTAAGTTTGAATTGACGGAGTTGAGTTAACGGAGTTAACCTGAAATTGACGATTGTCACAACTATTATTGCCATTTACCAAAAACTTGTTTGACCATTTCAACCATCACATACATCTTTACCCTATTTGTATGAACCATACTCTTACCATTATAAAGCAAGGCTCCATACACCATTTTGGTTGTTCATCTTCTCCAAATCTATCTCAAATCCAAGTATTCATCTTTAACATTTTGTTATTTTGATTTCTTAAGGTCAACTAACTATAGTCTTTCATTTTAACTTGTTCATCTAATATTACTAACACTTGAATATGGTGGTACAGCATATATATAATACACACCCCTTGTTTCCTTTATTTGTTACTTCACTGACTCCGGTTGGTTAAGTTTCGAATGTCATAAGGCAAGGCTTCATGGAGTACTTCGTGTTCTTGATATATATTTACACACACGTAACTTATTATATATATCACTTATGACTAACTTCTAACCCTTTTTAGTTTGTTCATCTTATTTACAAGTTTCATGGTGTGGGTTTGTATAAGACTAACCTCGGTTTAACCGAAACTAGTCCAAACCGGAAACCGAACTTTTGTTTACTAGTTTTGTTAAAATAGTTGTTTAAACATGTTTATTGCTAGATTTGAGTTTCAAAAATCATTTTTACAAGTTCTTTGATATTAAGCATATGGAATCCATCTATGAACTCGTTGGGAGATGGAAACTGAAATAAACCGAAACTTTTGCTTAAAAGACTTGTAGTTAACTTTTTAGTTGTAAAATTTAAGTTTCTTCATTTATAAACCAATATACAAGTTCTATAATATTTGGGCATGTAGAAACCATCTATGAACTATTTGTGAGATGGAGACCGAACCAAACCGAACTATACCGACTTTTACTAGCTTAAGACACACAAGTGTGTTTATAGCTATCAAGACTTGTATATTTCTTTAAAAATAGTTTACAAACTGATTTTAATTATTTTCTTAAGTACTTGGAATTGTTGGATCCAACTTGATCTCATCACATAGTTTGGACCGACAAAACCGAACACTCGCTTAACGTGCGTTGTTAGTTCTAAACAATAGATCTACGTACTTGGTTAAGTGTTAGTATATTTTAATGAGTTATCTCATAACAATTAATATGTTGGAAAGTTGACTTTGGGTTTGACCATTTGTCAAGACCCGAACCGACAACCCGAACACTCGTTAAAGACCCATTTTAGTATCTTTGTCCCAAAGGAACTTGCATTTTAGCATTTTTCCCACCTTATTACTTAACATTGGTTAAGTAAATATTAAGGTTAGATACTTTAACCCGGTTTCGAGCAAACTTACATTTTTAAAGGATTGTTATTATAAATTCTTAAATAGTTACATTTTAAACCTTGAACTTTAATTGTTTACTTTTTGCAACAATTATTTTATTTAAAGATCTTCAAGACAACCATTCTAAATCCAAGATTTTATTGTCATTTAGGCCTTGCTCGTTAAACTTCATCCATCCGGTTATTCATCTTTTACCGATCAAGTTTTATACTTGAACGTGAGTAACTTCATACCCCGTTTTCTATCTTTTATTTTGGGGGTGACATTTCATCTTATCTAAACTAAATGTTTTATACTTGGGTCTTAAACCACAAACGTTGTTGTATACTTTACTTGAATAATTGCTTGATTTGGTGTTCTATGCTTATTTGCCTATGTGTTTATCGCTTTTGGATGGTGGAACTATAAATCCTAGACTATTTGGCAACCCCTCATGACAAGGTGTCGTTAACGTAATGAAATTAACGATAACTATAAAATCCTAAACTATTTGGCAACCCCTTATAGTTGGGTGTCGCTAACTTGTTAGCGATAATTATTTATCCACGTTTATAGCTATTATTTATGGTTTTGTATACTAGTTTTGTGGCTTTTCATACTATATATCTATTGTTCAAACTTATGAATTGGTCACCAACCTTTGTGTTGATAAACTTTATTTTATGAAATGTTACAGATTTGCATCTAGGTTGATTTTGGAGTTCGGTGAAGAAAACGTCACAAATACCGTTAGGATATTAGCAAAAATGAACAATATTTGATTTGCTATATTTTGTTGTATTTGACTTATGAATATTTGGTTATGTGACATTTTCGATGTTGTGAAATGAAATCAGTTTGTTAAATATTGTCGGTTTAAATAGTGTCATGCGCTTATGAGCAATCATTGCACCCCGGCATGTTCCGCCGCCTTTGGTCGGGGTGTGACAGATTGGTATCAGAGCCACTTGTAACAACATGAAAATTTTGAGTTCAAAGTATCAACTTTACAAAGTCTAGGGACTAAAATTGCCAAAAATCCAAACTTGAGGGTTTAAATTGAAAATTCTATTTTCCTGACCCATCGCGCTACGCGATGAGTCAGAGGAGAATCCCATCGCGTATCGCGATGGGGCTTTTGACAAGTTGTGACACGTGTGCCACGTGGCACATGGTAGCACTAGGTGCAGCCACGTGTCACCACTTGGCAACACTGCTGCCACGTGTTGCCACGTGGAGCGGCGACTGCCACGTGTCAACACGTGGCAGGCCTATATGTGTGACTCGACAGACCTATATCCCGATACGCGATAGGTCTGTCCAGTGACCCATCGCGTATCGCGATAGGGTCCAAAATAATGTCTATAAACAGCGGCCATGGGGATCTCACTCCAGGCATCCCAAACACAGCTCCTACCTCTCTCTACTCTCTCTAGAATACCTCGAAATTCGTGCCTCGTTTCCTCGATAAACGTGTCATAATTCCTTGAGAAACGTATCCCGAGCCTTCATTTGTGTACAACGTTTCCTTGAAGTACGTGCCACCCTCCACCCACATACCAAGAAGGTGTTGTTAAAATGGCAATGAATCTCGATAAGCGAGTCAACGAGTATTGAAGTTTGGTGTAATTGTTTGACGATCGAGAAGTAAAGCGGCGTCGGAGTGCTGCACAAGTCCCTAGGATTTCGGTACGCCATTTAGGTTAGGCGTAATATCGAATTCAATATAATTCAATATTATATTCAAGGCTTAAGCCTTAAGTCGAGGTTATACTCGATACCTCGATAAAAGAAAAGAAAACATAACAAAGAAATGAATGAATGATAAGATGTTGAATATTGTGATAACATATATATGTGTGTAAGTATATATGTAAATATTCTTTGTTATGAAATATTATTTAATGAATAAAGAGTATTCTTAAATAATAAAAGAAAATGATTACGTTTTTTGGAGAAGAAGAAACGTTGGGTTTTGAATATAAACTAAAGGTTTATAATTTACTTTTAAACAAAAGGTTTTCAAGTAAATAAGAATTGAACTAGAGGTTCAATCGAGGATTGAGATATACGACTAAAGGTCTTAAGCCGGATCGTGTATCCGACTAACAAATATTTATACTCGTAACTATAGGTTCGAGATAAAGAAAGGGAAAGACCCTTGGACGGTGAGTGAAGCCGATCCTAAAGAGATAAGGTGAATACGCCCCCAAACTTTTAAACTTGTTTTCAAAATGAGTCAAACTTGTTATGTGAAATTGTTTACAAGGAACTATGTGTTCCTAAAACCGTTATAACTATGGGTATAAACCTAGCCCTCAGGCTGTGGCATACATATTTTTGGATACTTACATAGGTGGTACTATGCGATGTATGGGCATGATCGCACCACCCTTGGTCGTAGGACGCTCTCCTGCAGGGAGTACGACCGTTGTGTATATTTACGGGTACTTAATGAAGTCAAACGTTGCAGTGTTTGTGATGTGACCTAGTGTAGAGGCTCTAGTTTATAATGTGTTATTTGACTTGGTTATTCCTAAGCCACGTTGGGCCGAGGCAGGCGTAGTCTCGAGGGGTAATTAAGTAAAAGAATTATTTTGCGTCAGCGTGTTCACCAGCATTCGTTGCTGACGTATTTTATTACATTTTGCAGGTGAACAAGTTTAGCACTTGGAGTGACGAAGTGCTTAGATATATCCGATGGCTCGGATTTCTTTTGTAAACTTAATATGGTGGTTTGTAAATATAAACACAAATCTTTTGTAACTTTAAACGGGTGTTTATAATCCCGTCTTTTATAAATTACATTTTCGATCCTTAAAGTTTATAAGTCCTCCGCAAACTAACGCAACTCTGATTTATTTACAATCACGACACCAACTATTGGGTTATGCTCCCAGGCATTAGACGGGGTGTGACACCACTCAAGTCACACTTAACATTTGAAAGCTAAAAAGTAAAAACAAACATCTGATCAATTGGGTCTCATACACACAAATAATAACACACACTTCAATTAGGGATGAGCAAATTCGGTATATTAGATAGTGAATGATAAATAACTATCTACAGTGCATGTCAACTAATTATTACGCAGCGGACACTCACCATAGCAAATCGACACTACCCACCGAATTACAGAATGTCCCACCAAATTATAGAAAAGACGAACCATCAACCACCTTCATTATCTAACTTTTCTAATGAATCAGTTTCGAAGGTATTTTCCCTTTTAATAAACTTCAAGTTCAGATAACATTCAACCCATTAGACATGCATCAATTTAGTTAATTTCTTTAGGAGCATCCACACTTACATATTACATACATACTCACAACACGCATATGTAGCTATGTAAATTAGAAAAAAAAGCCTGATATCATTGACCACAGTTGTCAGCATTTCGTATGTACAAACTACAAATATAAAACCTAACAAAGAGAGTTACATTGCATGTAGAATTAATATAAGAATCTATGTTTACTATGATTTAACACCTTAAAAATGTAGAGTCTGATTCGGTAGCAACAACCTTGGCCAAATATTACTTCCTGATCCGGGTGGAGCATATAAAAGAAAAGCCCTCCGAGGCCGCCTTTAACCTACCACAAAAACAAGCTATCAAGTTGTTGACAAAAACATAATACAACTCTACAAAAGATGTGAACCAAATGATAATAAGTCATTTTAATCTAATTACCCTCCTGTATACCTTAACCACTAATCCAACATTTAAGTTCATCGGTAGTTGGAAAAGTCAAACCTCGTTATGAAAAGCAAATACATGTTTTCACAAATAGTACTACTGGTATCAAATTGAAATCAAACTCAAATGAAATCAATTTTGAAATAGTATTAGATTGAAATAAAATACAAATCAATTTTGCAATCTAAGACTAATAGTAAAAGATTTAACACTCAATGCAACTACAATGTGGTATGATCGTGAAAAAAAAAGTGAATGAACATACAGACCAATCATATGGGTGCCCAAAGAAATTGGACGTACTTGTCGTTTCTCAAGCGTGTTTGACTGTAACGGGATGGTAGGAAGAAGAGTGAAGCGACATGCTGCCACCGCCACCTATGGTTTCGAAATCGAACCTGGCAACAGTAAACGGTGGAAACATCACACCACCGCCTCCAAGGATCCGGAAATCAAACCTGGCAACAGTGACACAATCAATCGGAGAGCAAGCAGAGAAACTAAAGAATCAGCATGTCAACCGTTTGAGAGACTCAATAGGAGAGTGAAGAAAGGGTGGTTGTTATATCAAAGGAGGAGACAGAGCTACTTATAATACCAATGAATATGTAGAGGCATGGATGATAATAATTGGAGGAAGTTGTGGTGATAACACGTGTATGGGTATACCATTTTTGTTGCAAAGGGTACAACCACTGAAGCACAAAACCTCCCGAAAATGTAATATTATAAATATGTATTTGAATGCCATCAAATATAATGATTGAACAAATATAATAGGTTATATCTAAAATACAAATTTACGGTATATATTTATATACTGAATACCCTGATTGAAAATTATAAAATTATTGAAAATAATGTAATAGGTTATATATAAAATATAAAATTACGGTATATATCAGCATTTAAATAATTCTAAACTTAATATAAGGTGTGAAAAAATAACTAACTAATATGGTTTTGATTTATTAACATTAAAACATTTTAAATAGAATTGAACTCTATTATCAATTAGAATAATATGAATTAGAATTTTAATATTTAAAAGTATAAATCAAAATAATATATTTATATCAATGTTTACTTAATTTAGAAACATTAAATGGGTTAACAGTTGTATTTATAGTAAACACTTAAATGCTTAATCAAATATTCAAATAATATACAACTTATAATTAAAATATACAACTTTTAATTAAAATATACAATTACCGTAAATAAATAATTCCATAATCAAAAAGGTGATTAATTGATAATTTGCGAAATTATACTAAAATGGGTCAAAATTGTATATTTAAATAATTAACTGCTAATTTAGAATAAATTAATGGGTCAAAATCCGTTGTATAATTGTTAAAACTTAATGACCGTAATTAAGTCAGTGGGTCAATGGGTCAATGGGTCAACGGGTCAACACCCGTAATAATAGTAAAACTTAATGATTGTTAATTAATTCAAATTTACACCATAATTTATACAATAATTAATGCAAATTTACAAATTAATTACATTCAAAGAATAGATAATAATTAATTCAATTTTACAAATTCCGTAATTAAACCATTTCCTTAATCAAATGGGTCATCCTTTCCTAAATTTAACATGAATTGTTCAAACCTTTACAACTTTATGAATTTGTACAAACCTTTACATATATAATAACAAAATATTAGCAAAAAAATATAATAATTATACCTCAAATCACAAAACTCCATTGTTCTTCGGTTTTGATGTTGAGATTCCCTTAAGAATGAGTTATTATTATCAAAAAACTTGGTAACATGTTCGATGACATCTAGAAATAAAATATATAAACAATTATACATATTATGAGGGTTATTATATTTAAAGTTAGTCACAAAATGTTTAATAATCAAAATGAGGTGTTAAAAAATAAATACAAATAACTTATAGTTCCGTTATGTGGAAAGTTTTTGGCTTTTATGTCATCAAAAGTAACAAATTTCAGCCCATACAAGTGGCCTTCAAATTCATAGGAATTAGAGAGATGCGTCTCGGCTGCGAAACAAAGTTTGTGTGGGCAATCGATGTATTTGTAAGTAGACATATTTGCACCGAGCGAGGCCTTCCGAACAATCAAAGATTTATTCTCTGCAAGCCAAACATCATGTTTGGGAATGCAAGGCTTCCTTGCATAGGCTTGCATTCTGTTGCCCTGCCAAATTATTATTAAGATTAGTAAATAGTTGTATGAATAATATAGTAAATTAATGAATGTGTTAAGAATACCATTTCGTCTTGAACAATCATTTCGATGGACCAATCTTGCCCGGGCTTTGAGTTGTCCTTCAGCCGCCAAAGTTTCAAAATACGGACCTTTAGGATACACTCACTGTTAAGAACATCGAGTTGGTTCAACATGGTGATATTTGTTGGCTCCATCTTGCTAGTAAAATTTAACAAAAACACAAAAAAATTAAAATTAAATAACAATAACAATTTTAAGCCTCAAAAATGAAATATGAAAATGGAAGATATATAAACAACAAAATCTAAAAACCTTGGCACAAAGCAACTCGTTTTTGCTAAAGATACCTTGATGGTGTAAGAATTAGCCTATCAAAGGTACATATTTATACCAAATGAATTAGGGTAGAGAAAATTATAGAAGGAATGTATAAATGTTCTTGATTAGAAACATAAATTTAGGAAATTTCAAAAACTTTCAAAAAAATTATAGTAAGAAGGAATAGAATTGATATCGTAATTAATAGATTTTCAAATAATATGCAATGTTACATAATTAGATTCGAAATACAAATAATTTATTTACAAATTTTTGAATTTTATGTAATGGTAGTTCTGTAAAATGCAATGTTACATAATGTAAAAATGTAAGTTACTAATTATATAGTATGTATTGTAATTCATATAAGGTGTTAAAATAAAAAGTTATTAATTGTTGTAATATATTGACAATAATAAGTGAATGGGTGAAAAGGTCAATGGATTTGTATTTTAATTCTTAAAAGTAAATGACTGTAATGAAATCAGTGGGTCAATGGGTCAACTAACGTAATTATAGTAAAACTTAATGATTGTTAATTAAATAAAATTTACATTCAAATTTGGACCATAATTTAGACAATAATTAATTCAAATAGGAAGGAGGGAATATCAAATTTAAAAATTTATAAATCCGTAATTTCCTTAATTTCCTTAATAAAATGGGTCATCCTTTCCTAATTTCCTTACGAATTTGACAAATTTAGTTTAAATAATATAATATTTTAACAGAATTATAATATTTTATATCGGTATCTCTATATTATATATATATATATATATATATATTATCCGTAATCTCTATATTAAATCCGTAATCTCTTCTATTGATGAAATAACAAATAATTAATTAAATTATTTATTATATATTATAGTAAAACTTAATTCAAATAGGAAGGAGGGAATATCAAATTTAAAAATTTACAAATTCGTAATTAAACCTTACCTTAATAAAATGAGTCATCCTTTCCTAATTTCCTTACGAATTTGACATATTTAATTTATTTTATTTAAATTTAAATAATATAATATTTTAACACAATTATAACATTTTATATCGGTATCTCTATATATTATATATATATATATATATATATATATATATATTATCCGTAATCTCTTCTATTGATGAAATAACAAATAATTAATTACATTATTTATTATATATTATCTATAAAATTAACACATGTGGTGAATGAAATCAAGCAAAAAATAACAAAGGTGGTGAATGAAATCAACCAAAAATAATTAAATTTTCAAAAAGAAATTTTGAATATTTGGTATTCAAACTATAGCTAAATAATATTTCGTATTATTGTCTTGATTTTTTTCATTTTTGAATACTTAAATATTTCGTATTCAAACTATAGCTAAATAATATTTCGTATTTAATTAATCTAAATTTACACTTTTAGCTAAATGTAATATTAAAATATTACATTATTACATTATTATTTATTATTTAAGTATTCAAAATGAAAAATTAAAGATTAAAGAAAAGAGGAAAGATAATAATTTAATAGCATTGATGAATATTAATTTAATATATTATTAATTTATTTTATTAACTTGAAAATTAGAGAAGACATTGATATAAATGGAAACTATGAGAACCAACCAATAGGAAGGGGGTATATGGACTTAAAGCTTATTGCTTTAATAGTATAGTTAGATTATATATTAATATTTATAAATATATTAATTTTAATCGTTCTTTTTTAAAATGTTTATTAAACCAATAGGTAAAATGACCAATTTACCCTCATGTGCCTTGCACATGACCAAAGTTAACAAGAAAAACTAACTGAGTTAGTGCCAAAGGACAAACGATGTAACATTTTGAAATGTAAAGTGTAAATTATGTGACTTTTAAAGATAAAGGACAACCACTGAAATTTGGTGCAAAGATAATGGACAATTTCTGTAATTCTGTCTTTATTCAAAGAATTAGGCTTCAGTGCTTAACCTAAAATTCTAAGTTAGGTTCATGGTCTGAATGGACTTGATTCTGCAATTTAGTCTATAACTTGTATATCTTTTTAAATTGTTTTATTTTCACTATCAGATTAAAGTATTTGAGATTAAAGTATCTTGAGCGTCACGATATCAATAATCAGATAATACGCAAAGTTCTTATCAAAGAATGAGGTGATTTTGTGTGAAATTTTATGTAGGAAATTTGATCATGAGCAAGTGATTTCTTTATACAGGTGTTGAACCAATATAAAGGTTGGGTGGAACGTCGCAACTTTACAAAGGTAGTTATGGTAGCTAAGAGTGTTAAGTAGCACTTACCTTCGGTACTAGAAGTTGTATGTTGGTAGCAGACCCAACAGCTTCCGAAGTTCCAAAGCCACTAGCTGCCATTAGTTTTACTATCGAACTTCAAAGTCATTGTCGACCTTCAAAATCACTACTGAACTGCAGTAACATTAAAAGATTGTTAAAACAAGTAACTTTTTGTCATGCATGCCGATATGATGTGGTCTAGTGGTTCTGATTTCCCAAATAGCCCGATGACACAAAATACACTATGCGGTCTAGTGGTTTTGATATTTTAGTTTTGGCCCGATTTCATTCGGGTTTGGTTTTCGAAACATGAACGCTAGGGATGGGAAAAATTGACCCACATAGGCCGAATCGTGCGAATTTGTGGAAAAGTCCAATAGTCTTTTGTTTTTTCCATTGTCAGCTTGGTACCGAATCAGAAAAACCAACACCAACCAGTTAATTGTTTCTATTTAATAATCGATCCTTTCCGAAACTGTGGTTTTGCAATAAAAATGTTGGGTTTTTTATTATCATGTTTTCAAATTTCAAAATGAGTTACTGGTGTGTTTGGGAGTGAAAATGGACTTTTTTAAATGACTTATTAACTTAAGAATTTTTTAAAAGAAGATTTTAAAAAAATGTTTGGATTAACTTATGTGTTGGGGAAAACAAAATTGACTAAGAGTATTCCTAGCTCATTCTCTAAAGTTGTCAAACCCATATACTTTATGGTAAATTTTGAGAAAATAATCAAAATTACCTGTGTCAAATTCATTCCTTATTATATGGATGAGTTATATGACAACTAAAGTAAAAACCTAAATATATGGACTCTCTTTTGATCCACACCATATAATATATCAACTATCTCTCAATCACCATATACTATATAACAAGACAAAAGAGAAAAAACTAATAAAATAAGAATTTATGGATATGAACAGGGAATAGATGTGAAAGATTTTTGAAAAATGATAGATACACTTATAGAATGGTTTTTTTAGCTAAATTATAGAGAAAAATATATGGAATGGGCTATGAATGCTCTAAGAGCATTCGTAGCTCATTCTCTAAAGTTGTTAAACCCATATAACTTAGGGTAAATTTTGAGAAAACCATCAAAATCACATCTCCAATTCATTCACTATTATATGGACGAGTATATGGCAACTAAAGTAAAAAACTTAAATGTGGGGTTTCACTTTTGATCCATACCATATAATAATATAATATATCGAATATCTCCCAATCATCATATAGTATATAACAAGACAAAAGAGAAAAAAATAAATAAAATAAGAATTTATGGATATGAATAGGGGATAGAATGTGAAAGATTTTTGAAAAATGATAGATAAATTTATAGAATGATATCTTATAGCTAAATAATAGGGACCAATATATGGAATGGGCTGAGAATACTCTAAAAATGACAATCTTTTTTAATAGAAGTGTAATAAGTTTTGAGAGTTAAAAGAGTGTATAGGTGAATCAAACTCATTAAGTGCATTCCCAGCCCATTCCATATATTCTTCCCAATAATTTAGCTAAAAACATCATTCTATAAATTTATCTATCATTTTCAAAAAATATTCCACATTCTATTCACTATTTGTATACATAAATACTTTTTTTTTTATTTTTTTCGTATGGATCAAAAGTGAGACCATATATTTATGTTTTTACTTTAGTTGTAATATAACTCATCCATATAATAGAGAATGGATTGGAGAGGTGATTTTGATGGTTTTCATAAAATTTACCCTAAATTATATGGGTTTGACAACTTTAGAGAATGGGTTGAGAATGCTCTAACTGAGCATTCTCAACCCATTCTCTAAAGTTGTCAAACCCATATAATTTAGGGTAAATTTTATGAAAACCATCAAAATCACCTCTCCAATCCATTCTCTATTATATGGATGAGTTATATGGCAACTAAAGTAAATCCCTAAATATAGGGACTCATTTTTTATCCATACCATATAATGTATCACATATCTCCCAATCACCATTTACTATATAATAAGACAAAAGAGAAAAAAATAATAAAGAATTAATTTATGTATATGAATAGGGAATAGAATGTGGAAGAATTTTGAAAAATGATAGATAAATTTATGGAATGATGTTTTTTAGCTAAATTATAGGGAAAATATATGAAATGGGATGTGAATGCTCTTACATATTCATAACTTTTCAAAACTCATTTATTTTGTCTTCTCCATAAGTTAAAGTCCATAAGGCCTTATTTTTTGCCAAACACCTTATATACCTTATTAACTTTCCAAAATGTTTATAAGTTATAGTTTGTTTACACTTATAAAAATTTATTAATAATTGGTCAAATTAGTTATTAGAACTCGATTACATTATTAATGAAATTTATATCTAATAGTTTTTAATTTTTTTAATGGCCATTTGGATCACTAACAAACCAGTAATCCATTGATCATCTTCATTTCAACCCCACCAAAGAAGAGAAAACCCCATGACTCTATATGGAACTCTCGTTTTTGTTACATGTAATTAGACTTCAACCCGAACCTCCTCTTTTTTTTTCAAATTGAAGTCCGTGGGTGGACCCGGAAATGGGTTCATTGGCTTTTAATTATGAGTAAATGTTTACATTAATACATCTGAATAATCATCAAATTAATAACGGTTGTACACCATCATCGTTCTGACTCTTCAATCCTGGTGTCTATTGAGCTACTAGGACTTCAAGAAAACGGCTCCCCTAATCTCTTTTGACTCCTATATTATCCATTTTGCTAGCACTTCTCAAATCCTTCACAACATTTGAATCTTTGTCCTGAGCTACATATTTAAATATGTCAAGAAGTGTTAAAACAACACCTGTCGGAATTGATCTTGGAACAACATATTCATGTGTTGCTGCATGGTTTGATCAGCACAACCGTGTTGAGATCCTTCCTAATGAACAGGGTAACACAATTACTCAGTCATGTGTTGCTTTCAACGATACCGAAATCTTGGTAGGTGAGGGTGCTAAAAACCAAATGACCAGGAACACAAGTAATACAGTATTCGGTAAGTTGATCTCATGTACAACTTTGTTGCTTATCCGTTATCATACATTTTATATACTTTCTTTTTTGCTGATATATATTTAGATGTTAAGCGGATGATGGGTAACAGATTCAGCAATATCAAACTGCAGAAGGACATAGAAACATGGCCTTTTAAGGTGGTTGAAACATCTGATGATAAGCCAATGATTGTAGTTGAACACATGGGTGCAATCAAGGAGTTTTCTGCTGAAGAAATATCTTCCTTGATTCTTAAGAATTTGAAAGAGGCTGCCGAGGCATACCTTGGGACACCTGTTAGAGATGCAGTGATTACCGTCCCGGCTTATTTCAGTGACAAGCAACGACTGGCAACCAAGAATGCGGGTATATTGGCTGGTATCAATGTCATTCGCTTGATCAATGAGCCTACGGCAGCTGCAGTTGCCTATGGTCTTGACAAGTTAGCCGACCCAAGACACCCGCAACAGAAAAATGTTTTTGTCTTTGATTTAGGTGGAGGGACTTTTGATGTGTCACTTCTCACTATCAGCAAGGAAGGGGTCATACGGGTTATAGCGGTGGGTGGCGACACTCATTTGGGTGGAGAGGATTTTGACAAGGCCATGGTTGATCATTGTGTTGAAGAATTTAAGAAAAAACAAAGGAAAGATATAAGTAAAAACGCAAGAGCAATGGGGAGACTGAAAGTTGCATGCGAGAAAGCTAAGAGGGATTTGTCATCAACAACTAGAACTTCCATTGAGATTGATAGCTTGTATGAAGGAACTGATTTTTCATTGAAGTTTACGCGAGCAAAATTTGAGGAGCTAAATGCTGATTTTTTTAATAATTGCATTGAGCATGTGGAAAGTTGTTTGAGAGATGGGAATATGGAAAAACATAATGTTCATGATGTGGTCCTCGTTGGTGGATCGACTAGGATTCCCAAGGTACAACAAATGCTGAGGGAGTTTTTGATGGGAAGGCGCTTAGCAAGAGTATTAAAGCGGATGAAGCTGTCGCTTACGGTGCAGCAGTGTTGGCTGCAAACTTAAGTGGTAATGGCAGTAAGGCTGTGAAGAATTTGTTACTTCAAGATGTCACCCCTTTGTCCCTTGGTACCAGTGTCACATATGAGAAATATATGTGTGTCACATCTGAGCGTTATATGAGTGTCATAATCCCAAGGAACACATCAATACCCACCGTGAAAGAGGAGATTTATTTTACATCGATGGACAACCAAGAAACCATGATAGTAGATGTGTATCAGGGTGAGTGTGCTAAAGTGAAAGACAACATCTACCTTGATGGTATTCCACCAGCCCCTGCTGGTGAGGAAAAAGTGAAGGTTTGCTTTAGCATAGATGCCAATGGTATTATTGATGTTAATGCGGAGTTGTTATCTACTGGTAATAAAAGAAGTATTGTAATTGCGGGGAGTGGAAATGTGTCCAAGGATGACATCAAGAAGATGCTGAAGAAGACTGACCGTTGAGTTCTATTGTCATAATTCGCATGAGTTAAAAGAGCAATGTTAGTGTTTTGCTTTCAAGAAGTTTGTCATCAACTCCAATATCTATTATACTATGCTTTAATTTTTGGATATCGTTGCAATGAAACTATGATTCGAGAATATATTAGAACTTGTTATGATTTCATGGAAATCGATATCAATATTATTTACGAGCCTCATTTTGTTTATGTATTCAAGTTGGTTTCTTTTAGTTAATTTACATCACAACTAATCCTCCTCCACTTTAATCTCTTAACTCTTTTGGAGGCCTGTAGCCATGACTTGCAGACAAGCAATGTTCTTATCTAGATCAGGCACTTGTTTTATCAAACCAATCCACCTGTAGAAGAGTCTCGACTTTGTGCGGAAGAGTCTCGACTTGTCGGTTACTTCTCTAGCTGAGTGGGTAAACAAGGGTAACTTGTTAGTTCGGGTGGGTAAATACGAAAACGCATGTTCTAGTGGTAAAAAATATAACCCTTCTCAGGTGGTTAAGGATTCATGTCCGTGGTGAAAAAATGTGTCGTAGATTTACTTATAAGATTAAACTGTGTTAGCCATTAAAAAGGTAAACTAAACAAAAATAAGGCTGACCTTTTCATTAGTGATATACTTCTATTGAATAATATCTAAAAAGGTTCTATTTAATAATAATAACGCTTAAACTAATAATTAACGTGTCTGGTGTATCATTATTCATTCTGGAAGGAGAACTCCAATGCTTTTGGTTCCTACTGTCACCACTTAGCGGCCTCTGCCACTATGGCAATTGTATCTATTAGAGAGTATTCTGTTGTTGACCATGAGTTTGTTACAGTTGGCTTTGAGTTGTTACAGGTCTAACTAACTCTTAGAGTTAGTTATATATAGAGAGTCTTGTTATTCATTGTAAATCAATCAAAACACAATTAATGAAATACTTACTTTCTCTCATCATTCTTTACTGTTTTCATGGTAGCAGAGCAGGCTCTCTGCTCCGGTAATCTTCTGATCACATTCTAGTCATACTCGTTTTTCATCTCCGATCAAATTCTTTGCTCCGGTGATTGTTCTTTTGCAAAATTATTCAGATCTTAATCAAATCATATTACTGAGTATGAATACATCAGATTCAACATCAGGATCTTCATCTTCAAATGGAGGAAATTCAAGTTATACAACAACACTTCCAAATATTACTCATCTTGCTGCAATAAAATTAGATGAAGACAATTATTTGAACTGGAAGTTTCAAATAGTGACTATTTTGAAGACTCTCGGTCTATTAAAGTTCTTAAATAACAGTTTATTTCCCCCTGAAATTGGATCTGCTGAGCTTGATGATTGGGACAAGCAAGATGGCTATGTTTCAGCATTGATTACTGCTAATCTTTCATCTTCATTAATTCATCTTGCAAGAGGTACGTCTACATCTGTAGAACTGTGGAAAAATCTTGAAGAGTCATTTTCACAACAACTATTTTCTAAGCAAAATCAGTTTCGTACACAATTTCATCTAATAAAACAAAATGGAAGATCAATTACCGAGTACTGTAATGAGGCAAAGTACCTGATTGATTCATTACATGCTGTTGGTGATTCACTCTCTGAATGACATTTAATTCATCAAATCCTCCAAGGTCTTGATCTACAGTTTGAATATTTTGTCACGGATATTGAAAACAATGATTCAAGACCGAGTTTCACTCAATTAAGAGCTAAATTGCTTGCACATGAGGCTCGTATGAAGCAACAATCAATGTTTAAAACTCCTCCAATTGCTGCGATGGCGGCCATGAATATACGACCATCGCATCAGTCTTCTAGTGTTAATCAGGAAACACAAACTGTTTGTCAAATCTGCTCCAAATCCGGTCATCATGCTCGACAGTGTTATTTCCGATATGCACCGCCGTCTCAAGGTCGTGGTAATGGAGGTGTTACCTATAGCGGTGGACCATCGGTGGAGAGGAAATACCGGTGGCCGTTTTCCTCGCAATCGCAGTGGTCGGCAAAGCAATTATGTGTTAGGAGGCCGTGGTTCGTCATGGAATGGCGGAGATTCGCCGTCGTACAGTGGTCGGCAAAGAAATTATGTGTCAGGAGGCCGTGGTTCGTCATGGAATGGCGGAGATTCGCCGTCGTATGGTGGCGGGCGATCGCACTCGGCTAATTTTGCTAATCAATTTACCCCTAATTTCGGCCTTCATTCAGAAATTGATCCACGTTCATCTTATTCAGGTCAAACTGCTGACTCGCATGTCATTTCACCACAATCGGCACCTGGTTACAACCAATTTTCCTTAGGCCCAACTTATCCCTCAAACCCAAATCTAAATCAAGGCATTTTGGGCTCTGGTCCAGTTTCACAACCAGATCAACATGCATTTGTGGGCCCATCTAGCTCAAATCCTTTTGTTGATGCATCACAGTTTGGATCAGCACACTTTCAAAATTGGGTTACAGCTAATAACTCTCATCATGGGTATTCGGCAACATTATCAGATATGTGTCACAAGGTTGAGTCTTGGATTCCGGATTCTGGTGCAAGCGCCCACATGACTTCTGACATTTCTATGGTACATGGTGCAGTATCTTACACAGGTTCAGAGCGCGTTATTGTTGGTAACGGTACGGCGCTCGTTAATTCACATATTGGTCATTCTTTCATGCGCTTATCTCATCGCATTTTACTTCTTAAAAATGTTCTTGTTGTTCTAGCTTTAACCAAAAATCTTTTATCAATTACTTAACTTGTTATTGATCATCCTATTGCTATTATATTCTCACATTTTGGTCTTTCTATTCAGACATTAGCAGGGGATGTCCTCCACCGCATGCCTCCTAGTCCTTATCAACTCTATTCACAATCGGCTACATTTTCCACCTCTCGGGATTTATGGCACTCTCGCTTGGGACATCCATCAGATGACGTGCTTTCACGTCTTTCTTGTTTACATTTGTCTTCTAAAGTGTTGAATAAAAATTGTAATTCTTGTAGTATTTCTAAAGCAACTCGAAAACCATTTACTTCTGTTGTATCTCATTCCACTGTACCTTTGCATATTTTACATTGTGACATTTGGGGGCCTTCACCTACTATATCTCGTATGGGCTATCGTTATTATATTACGTTCATTGATGACTTTAGTCGGTTTACGTGGATGTATCCTTTGACTAACCGCTCTCAAGCGGTTGATTGTTTTTGTCATCTCAAACCTCTTGTTGAGAATCTATTTTCCTGTCGTATTAAATACTTACATTGTGATGGTGCTCCCGAGCTTATTCATGGTCACATGGCCAAATATCTTGCTGATGCTGGAATTGCTTATCGCATATCTTGTCCTTACACACCCCAATAAAATGGGGTTGCCGAGCGGAAAAACCGCCACTTATCTGAGACAGCTCGTGCCTTACTATTTCATGCTCAGCTGCCACAAAAATTCTGGTATGATGCTTTTGCTACAGCAACGTTTCTTATTAATTGTTTACCCTCTCCCGTTTTACATCACTCTTCGCCTTATGAAATTCTCTTTGGATCTCGTCCTGATTACTCTATTCTTCGTACTTTTGGGTGTTTGTGTTATCCGTTTCTTGGCAATATTCGAGCGGATAAGCTCTCACCTAAATCCACTCCATGTTTATTTCTTGGCTATGCTTCTGATCATCGAGGTTATCTTTGTTATGATCCCTCTACATGTCGCATATTTATCTCTCGACATGTTACCTTTCATGAGTCCATATTTTCTATTCCCACTTCTACATCTTCTTCTGACATCTCTCCTCATGTTCCCTTTTCATTTCCTATTTTTCCTCCCACATCGTCATATGCTACTCCTACAATCTCTTCCACTTCTCATTCTTCTTCACTTCATCCATCTTCTCAATCCCCTCCTTTATCATTCACTTCTCCTTCTGTTTCTTCTATCTCTCCTCCTCCTCCTCCTCCTCCACCACCACCCCCACCCCCACCCCCATCTCATCCTATGATCACCCGTTCTCATGATCATACTCGCCAACCTCGACACTTTCCTAATCATGTTCTTTTTCATGCTTGTACTAGTCCTTCTACCGAGCCATCCACCTTTAGCCAGGCTCAGAAGTGGCCTGTTTGGTGGGATGCGATGCGTTCTGAGATTGCAGCCTTGCACTCAAACCAAACTTGGGTCTTGGTTCCCGCTCCTGCCTACGCCAATATTGTTGGTTGTAAGTGGGTTTACAGGATCAAACACAATCCTAATGGGATTGTTAGTCGTTATAAAGCCCGACTTGTTGCCAAGGGCTTTAATCAGACTGAGGGTATTGATTACACTGAGACGTTTAGTCCTGTGGTTAAACCTACTACTATACGTCGTGTTCTATCGGTTGCTTTTTCTCGAGGTTGGGATATTCGTCAGGTTGATGTCAACAATGCCTTCCTTCACGGTGACTTATCGGAGACAGTTTACATGTCTCAGCCTCCTGGATTTGTTGACTCTGATCGACCTCATCATGTTTGTTTGTTGCAGAAGGCTCTATATGGCCTTAAGCAGGCGCCTCGTGCTTGGTTTTCCAAGCTATCTTCTGCACTTATTTCTTTGGGTTTTACTCAATGTATTTCGGATACCTCATTATTTGTCTATAGTCGTGACACGACTATGTGCTATGTATTGGTCTATGTTGATGACATTATTATCACCGGGAGTTGCTCCAGCTTTATGAGAGATTTGATTGAGCACTTACACTCCCAGTTTGCACTCAAAGATCTGGGAAAATTGTCATATTTTCTAGGTGTTCAGGCCACTTTTTTAGATGATGTTCTACATTTGTCACAGCAGCGTTATCTACATGACTTGTTACACCATACCGGTCTTACTGAATGCCGACCTTTGTCTACTCCGGTCTCTTCAGGACAACAATTGTCTCGTTATTTTGGGATTCCTCTTGAAAATCCTACTTTATATAGGAGTACAGTTGGTGCATTACAGTACTTAGTCTTGACTTGTCCTGAGATTGCATATGCTGTCAGCAAGGTTTCTCAGTTTCTTTAGAAACCTACTGATCGTCATTGGGGCGCTGTCAAGCGTATTTTACGGTACCTAAAGGGTACTATTTCTCATGGTTTGAGTTTTCAACGTGCTTCTAGTTTTGATATTCATGCTTATTCTGATGCCGATTGGGCTGGTTGTCCTGATGATCGTCGTTCTACCACTGGCTATTGTGTTTTTCTTGGTCCCAACCTCATTAGTTGGAGTTCCAAGAAACAACATACTGTTGCTCGTTCTAGCACGGAGGCCGAGTATCGAGCTTTAGCTCAAACAGCTGCTGAGCTTTGTTGGATTACATATGTTTTACGAGAGCTTCACATTCCATTATCATGTTCACCGAACCTTTGGTGTGATAATCTTAGAGCTACATATTTAGCAGCCAATCCCGTGTTTCATCAGCGAACGAAACACATCGAGATTGATTTGCATTTTATTCGTGATATGGTTTTGGCGCAGACTCTTTGTGTTCGCTTTGTTCCTACTGTATCTCAGCTAGCTGATGTTCTGACTAAAGGGCTGTCATCTAATCGTTTTGACACTTTGAGGTCCAAGCTTCACGTTGCTGCGCCCGTTTAGCTTGAGGGGGCATATTAGAGAGTATTCTGTTGTTGACCATGAGTTTGTTAAAGTTGACTTTGAGTTGTTACAGGTCTAACTAACTCTTAGAGTTAGTTATATATAGAGAGTCTTGTTATTCATTGTAAATCAATCAAAACACAATTAATGAAATACTTACTTTCTCTATTTAGTTTTTCTCTCATCATTCTTTACTGTTTTCAGTATCCATCATCACAGTTCTACTACTGGTTTGGCAGATTTTTTTGCTGATTTTGGTGGGTTGGAGAAAAAAAAGTGCTTTTAGGTAGTGGACTATAATTTAATTACTTTTAGGTAATCCTCCATCTGAGACGGCGGATAACAGGTACACGCAAGCAAGCTTTCCACCTGTGTCTCCAAGTCGAATGCCATGTCAATGGGTAATACACGTGGAATCCTCTATCTAAGATAGAGGACTACATAAACTCATTTCACCAACATTCACCGAGGACTTACCATATGGAATCTCATTTTTTACCTCCTGGACACGTGTCACAACCCCTGAAATCCTCTACCTCAAATAGAGGATTGTCACACAAAGAATCTCATTTTTTACCACCAACGTTTTCAAAGAGCGAATTTTCGGATTGACCAAAATCTAGGTTTCAAATGTTGGGGATGATTCAGGAAGGAGAGCATTTACAATATCCTTCACGTCTACAAACAGATCTGGTTGACTTGGGGCCAAACCAAAACCAACCTCAAAGGACACGTAGGAGGAACATGAGAAGAGGTGGTGTCTTAATGGACGAAGAAGCGGGGACCTCGAGTGTCCAAAACCTGTTTAATGATGACATGGAGACGATATAGAGAATCGTCAATGATCAATATCCCGAAGTTACGCCACCACAGGTGGGTTGCAACCTAGATTTTGGTCAATCCGAAAATTCGCTCTTTGAAAACGTTGGAGGTAAAAAATGAGATTCTTTGTGTGACAATCCTCTATTTGAGATAGAGGATTTCAGGGGTTGTGACACGTGTCCAGGAGGTAAAAAATGAGATTCCATTTGGTAAGTCCACGGTGACTGTTGGTAAAATGAGTTTATGTAATCCTCTATCTCAGATAGAGGATTCCACGTGTATTACCCATTGACATGGCATCCGAGTTGGAGACACAGGTGGAAAGCTTGCTTGCGTGTACCTGTAATCCGCCATCTCAGTTGGAGGATTACCTAAAGGTAATTAAATTGTAGTCCACTACCTAAAAGCATTTTTTTTCTCCAACCCACCTAAATCAACAAAAAAATCTGGTTTGGCACTCATATTGCACTCTTTGGAAGAAAATTGCAAGTCGATAGTTTGGTCCATAAACGAAAATATTAATATACGTATTGGTTTGGTGTTATTTCACTATCTACAGCTACTGAACTTCCGTGAGTTCATGCTTTTGCATTGTGCCAGTTTGAGTTTGAACTTAATATTTCAAAGGTTACACATAATCCATGGTTTGATTAGAGTATTAATTTGATCCGGGTATATCAGTGAATGTTTATTAAATGTGTTATGTAAAATATGAAATTGTCAATCCAAACACCAAAGAAATTGAATCAAAGAATTGAACAAAGAAAAAAGCCTCAAGTGGTTGGAGCTTCCTATTGATTCGTTACTGAATAGTTACATTTGCTGAATATGAAATATGATTACAATGAGCAGAAAACTAGAAAAACAAGAGTGCACAAAATGATCTAATCTATCATCGATGCATCTTATATATATCCGCTCATTGCAACAAACCCAAGCATGGTTAACGGACTCAAGTTAACTACTAGAAAAATACTAATATGCCCATGCCCTTTAGACGTGGCTGACTTTGACCGCAACACTTGATATACAATAATCTCCACTTAGTGCAAGATCAAACAAACAAATATTTAGCTCAGTTAAGAGAGGGATAAATCATAAATATTGTGGAAGTCTTGGCATATGCATGTTGTGTGTGTGTGTGGTTATGTGTGGGGGGGGGGGGGGTGGGGTGAACCATCTGTTGACAACTTATATATTTGTGAATGTACCTCCAAGTAATTCAATATATAGCTGAACTCTTTGCATTCCCAGTGTCGTGGGGGTTATCAATGTTAGGATTAAACACACACACACACGAACTGAGCACGACACGAAAGCAATAAATGAACACGAGGATTTAACCTAGTTCGGTCTAAACTGACCTACGTCCACGGGTGGCAACTAGGTATATCTTTATTGAGTGACAATGATTATAAGTACATAACAATCATATATATAGAGATGCTACTAGGGTTATTAGTATCTTATTAAACAAGAAATCCAAACCGGGCCGGGCTTTCCCTTTGGACTTCAAATAATGAACCGGGCCTACACCGAAAGGCCTACGAAACCCAACAAACTCCCACTCGGGGGCCTTGAGTACTCTCGTCTGCACTCCTGATTGTACTTCTGTAATCTAAACATTTAACTTCTAGTTTCCACCGCATTCTCATCAATTAACCTGGAGGCCCGTTGAAGCTCCTCGGAGCTCCAACACGTCAGTCACGGCTAAAACTGCCTTTGAACCGTTCTCTGTCCCTACCGGCTCCCACTGAAACAAACTACCGGATCCTGAGATACCCTGAGAACAAACACTCTTCATATTCAACAAGCAATTCAGTGGAGAGACTTTAACAGCCGGAATACTGGTTTTCTTAATCCACTGTCGACCTGGAACTGTAACGGAAACACGACCTGTGCTCCCACTGTCACGATGTCCTTTGACTGATTTAACCTTCCTAGCTCGTTCATCCTGAATCTTCACTCTGGCTCTGGGTTTGTTACTTGCAAAACGAACCTTCTTTTGTCCATGAGATTCTGTGAACCGGACTTTGTCTTTCACCAAAACTGGATCCACTCCTTTCGATGACATATCGACCATATACAACGAATCCATTTTCTTGCCACGAGCAACCACAAGATTCCATTTGACTACTTTCCACTGCCCATTCCCGAACTTAACATCGTGCCCCTGGTCATCCAACTGCCCAACTGAAATCAAACGTTTCTTCAAACTTGGAATAACCCTCACGTCTTTCAAAGTCCAAGAAGTACCGGCTGAAGTGATCAAATCAACATCTCCTATACCCGTAACCTCTAAAATATCATCATTCGCTAGTCGAACCTTTCCAAAATCCACAAACTTTAGATTCTTCATCGTTTCACTACAGTGAGTGGCATGAAACGATGCACCGGAATCCATCACCCAAGAATCAACATTATTCTCAACACTAAGAACTAAAAACTCATCACTACTGACTCTGTCATCTGTGTCGTCTTCTGCATTCACATCTTTCTTACCATTCGGACATTGATTCCTGAAGTGTCCCTTCTCTTTACAACCCCATCATTCAATATCTTTACGAGTCTTAGACTGACTCCTCTTCCTGCTCCCACTGCCTCGTTGTTTTTCCCTACCCCTGCCTTCTGTGACTAATATATTACTTGCTGATTCACCTGAACTTCCGTGTCTTGAATCTTCTCCAAGAATCAAATCCCGAATCCCATCAAAAGTAATTTTTGTAGACGAACTACAAACCGCAGTCACTGTTTGCGACCAACTTTCGGGCAAAGAGGATAATAACAAAAGACCTTGAACTTCATCATCAAACTTAATGCCAACTGACACTAAGCGGGAGAGGTTCGAATTAAGATTATTAATATGTGTTGTAACTGGCCCATCCTCTTTCATTCTAGTTGTCACAAGCTCTCGGATAAGATAGACCTTATTCGCTGCCGAAGGCTTCTCATATATGTTGGATAGTGCCTCCACCATACCACGGGCTGTGGTTTATTTCATGATGTTAAACGCCACATCTTCTGACAACGACAGTGTAATACAAGCCCTAGCTTTCTTGTCTAACTTCTTCCACTCCACTTCTGACAACTTTTCTGGTTTTTCATCCTCAAGCACTACATCCAAGTCTTTCTGACAAAGTAGCGCCTTAATCTGCATCTTCCACCAACCAAACTTCTGTCCATCAAACTTCTGTATCGAAACCTTTCCGTCTTCTGCCATGACAATGACTAAAACGAAAAACTGAATAAAACAGAGACAGACACAACAATCACACGGGCCTGAACTTAACAACTGTTCTTCTGAACTCTGTTAAACAATCAACCTATTTAAACATGCAGCGGAATAACGAACTGTAAATCAGAAAATTAAAACTTTAACTGAAATGATAAAACCTGACAAACGCGGTTGGCACTGGTTTTGGTTTCTTTAACGCTTTTTCTGATTGACAGCGGTTCCTAAAAAAATAGGTTCTTTATTTAATTGTTCTTGGCTCTTACTTTACCAAATAGGTTCTCAACCTAAATTATTTCCGGATGAAACTGCTCAAAATTTTGAGCCACAAGCCTAAACTGACAGGTTTAGGCCTTGCCCTTGTTCCCAGCCCACTTAACTAAAGGAAAGAAAACAAAGGGCCTCCTGCCCAATGATTTCCACAGCCGAAAACTGAACTCCAAGAAACACAAATTAATTCTTGTTTCTTCTTTGGTCAAACGCAACAGCAGGAACACAAAAGAGAAAATGACACTCAATCAAACAATTGGTGGTTACAGCTTTCGAAGAGAACCAACAAAATATAACAGATCTCGTTTTTTTTATAATCTCTGTGACGGCACAGAAAACTCAACCGGCAGCAAGTGGTTACGCGACAGAACCTTAGCTCCGATCTCTTGTGCGGCGGCGACAAAAGAGACTGGTTCAAACGTGTTCTCTGTGTGTAACGAACCTAAGCTCTTGATACCACTTGTTAGGATTAAACACACGCATATGAACTGAACACGACACGAAAGCAATAAATGAACACGAGGATTTAACGTGGTTCGGTCTAAGCTGACCTACGTCCACGGGTGGCAACTAGGTATATCTTTATTGAGTGACATGATTACAACTACATGACAAACATATATATAGAGAGATGCGACTAGGGTTAGTATCTTATTAAACAAGAAATTCAAACCGGGTCGGGCCTGGCCTGCCCTTTGGACTTCAAATAATAAACCGGGCCTACACCAAAAGGCCTACGAAACCCAACAATCAAAAGGTCGTATATAAGGTTTATATAGGTCAAAAATATATTTAACTGATTTTATGCTGTATTTTAAAGGCGAAGAATGATAAGGTTTTCAGTGGTAAACGCTTAGAAGCGGATAAATTTTTGGTCAGTATTGTTGGGCGAGTGGATTAACTAAATGGTTTGGTTTGGTTTGGTTTGTTTACTAAATATTTCCTGTTTTTTTTTTCTATTTAATCAATGATTTATTATGTTTAATGAAATGGTAAATCTCTTGTTGAATCGATGGTTTTCGGTCTTTCTTGCTAGAGAATTCCCAGCCCATTCTCTAAGTTGTCAAACCCATATAATTTATGGTAAATTTTGAGAAAATTATCAAAATCACCTCTCCAACCCATTCCTTATTACATGGATGAATTACATGGCAACCAAAGTAAAAACCTAAATATAGAGACTCACTTTTGATACATACCATATAATATATCAACTATCTGCCAATCACCATATACTATATAACAAGACAAAAGAGAAAAAAAATAATAAAACAAGAGTTTATGAATATGAATAGGGAATAGAATGTGAAAGATTTTTGAAAAATGATAGATAAATTTATGAAATGGTGTTTTTTTAGCTAAATTATAGGAAAAAATATATGAAATGGGATGTGAATGCTCTTACTCATGGTTCGTGGGGGCAATCTTATAATTCCATCACATAATGGAAGGAAAGTGAATTCCACTAATCGAAGGAAAGCTTTCAAAATCCTGTTCCTTAACCAACCAAGCGCAATTTTGGAGTGAATGTTTTCCTATTCAAATTACAATTCCTGTTAATTAACTCCATAAACCAAACGACCCCTAAGACAATCATGCGAGATTTAATCACAAACTAATATATGTGAGCTAGTTTACAAAACCTGAATGTGTGAAATAAAAGGTTGAAAATATTAAAATAGTTTCTAATAATAATGCAATAAAACAATAGTAAGTATGAAAGTAATTAAATAGAAATATGGACGCTGACTCTTGGTTCCATGCACGCTGCCTGTTGCACTTCCTGGAGTTCAAGAAACCAATTCTTTATATGGACTCCTCGAAGCAGTTTCAAGAAACCAATTTACCAACGTTGCTGGAAGATCTTGAACGTCAAGGATCAGGTAATAGTTGATAAGGACATGCTAGTTTAGAACGGTGCTTGGCTCATATTCATGCTAGTTGAGAACGTTGCTGGAAGTGTTAGGATCGACAACACCTGTTGAACACGAATTGCGGAATACACACGAACAACTGAACACTCGGACCACACACTCTCCCTCTCTGCCACTCAAGAACACAAGGTGAACACAAAGATTTAACGTGGTTCGGTCGCTACACTGCAACCTACGTCCACCAGGTAACTAGGAGTTTAAAATTACTTGTGATGGTGCAAAACAGATACAAGATCAGTCTCTTATATAGAGATTATATAGAAATTTGTCTAACAAAGAAATTAATGCTGCAGAAGAAAATGGATAACACACAGTGTCTTGAGCAACTTCTTTTGACAGGCTACAAACATGGTTGCAGTTTTCACACATGTTTTTCTGCCTCTGTTTTGACAAACCACAAGAGTGGCTTCACAATCAACAGGAAGATCTTGAACGTCAAGGATCAGGTAATAGTTAAACTGTAAACACATATCATTATTCTGGTTGCATTAATTTGATATATAATAAAGTGGTTATTCGATTTTAAGTTGATTTTAAAACTTATAATATAATGTTTTTGATATTGTATTTGTTGGCAGTTTCACTAACATTACAAATGGCATTCATTGTATTTACTTATAGTCTTTGTTTACAGCTACTAGTCCAAGATGACGACAACAGTTAAAACTATTCCAATCGGTATTGATCTTGGAACAACATACTCGTGTGTCGCTGTCTGGTTTGATCAACACAACCGTGTTGAGATTCTTCCTAATGAACAGGGAAACAAAATCACCCCATCATGTGTGGCTTCTAACCACACTGAACTTTTAATAGGTGAGGGGGCCAAAAACCAAATTGCCAGGAATCCTAACAACACAGTTTTTGGTAAGTTTGATTGATATAAAAAACTTTGATATTTAACAATGTTTCATTTAGTATATAATTTGCTAATTGTTAAAGTTTATGAGCTTTCACATTTGCTAAACTTCAGATGTTAAGCGTATGATGGGATGCAGATTTGACAATAACAAATTGCAGAAAAACATGGAATCATGGCCTTTTAAGGTAATTGAAGGACCTAAAGATAAGCCAATGATTGTACTAGAACACATGGGTACCGACAAGGAATTTTCACCGGAGGAAATATCTTCTTTGATTTTAAAGAAGTTGAAAGAAGCTGCTGAGGCATACCTTGGAACAATGGTTACAGATGCAGTAATTACGGTCCTTGCATATTTCAGTGACAAGCAACGACAGGCAACAAAGGATGCTGGAACACTGGCTGGTCTCAATGTCGTGATCTTGATTAGCGAGCCCACAGCAGCTGCAATTGCGTACGGTCTAGACAAGATTTCAGACCCAACCCACCCACAACAGAAAAACGTTTTTGTTTTTGATTTAGGTGGAGGGACGTTTGATGTGTCACTTCTCACTATCAGCAGGGACGGAACCATAAATGTTAAAGCAGTGGGCGGTGACACTCATTTGGGTGGAGAGGATTTTGACAAGGCCATCGTTGATCATTGTGTACAAGAGTTTAAGAGAAGACAAAGGAGGGATATTAGTAAAAATGCAAGAGCAATGGGGAGATTGAAAGTTGCGTGTGAGAAAGCAAAGAGGGACCTGTCTTCAACAGCTGAAACCTCAATTGATATTGATTGCTTGTATGATGGAACAGATTTTTCAATGAAGGTCACCCGGGCTAAATTTGAGGCTTTGAATGCTAGTTTTTTTGAGAAGTGCAATGAGCATGTAGAAAATTGTTTAAGAGATGGGAATATGCACAAAAATAATGTGGATGATATAGTTCTTGTTGGTGGCTCAACTAGAATTCCTAAGATACAACAAATGTTGGGTGAGTTTTTTGATTGGAAAACACTCTGCAAGAGCATTAATGCAGATGAAGCTGTTGCTTATGGTGCAGCGGTGTTGGCTGCAAACTTAAGTGGTAATGGCAATAAAGCTGTGAAAGATTTGATACTTTTGGATGTCACTCCTTTGTCCCTTGGTATCTCATTAGAGGGAGGATATATGAGTGTACTTATTCCAAGGAACACACCAATACCCACCTTGAAGGAGGGTAGTTATACGACATCTGTGGACGATCAAGAGGTCATCTTAATCTCCGTGTATCAAGGTGAGTGCAAAGAAGGCAAAGACAACATTTTCCTTGATGAATTCTGTCTTCATGGAATTCCACCAACCCCTGCTGGTAAAGAAGAATCTAAGGTTAGCTTTAGCATAGATGCCAATGGTATTCTTGATGTCTCAGCTGAGTTGGTGTCTACGGGTAACAAAAGAAGTATAGTAATTGCGGGGAGTGGAAACGTTTCCAAGGATTACATTGAGAAGATGCTGAGAAAGGTTGACCTTTGAACTCTATTGTTATAAGTAGCATGGCGGTATTAAAACAAGAGCTTTGTTAATGTTTTGCCTTCAAGAAGTTCTTTATCAACTCCATATCACATTGCTATATAACCTCTGTGTTTCTTAAGAATATGTAAGAACTTGTTATGGTTTATGGAAATCAATGTTATTTACAAGCCTTGTTTTCTTTTATGTATTCAAGTTGGTTTTGTTTAGTTATTTTTAATTACAACTGAATCTACCTCCTCTGTTTTCTTTTTTCTTCCTCCTTTTAATTAGTTGCGTACCGAACCACAATAAAACTTAACGCTTAGTGCAATTAAGGTTATGAAAGATGATTCAAATCTGAATATAGTGTGATCCTTGGAGGTCTGTAGCCATGACTTACAGACAAGCGTGGTTCTCACACATCGATAAGGTGATGGAATTAATCCCGATCTCGTTAGTTTGTTAAAGAGTAATTAAAAATCAGTTAAGGACTCTTAACTCTGTTAGTAAAGGGTGCTAACGTAATATATGTAATTAGTAGGCTAGATATGTAATTATTGTAAATAGATCAACCTTTATGTCGCGCCCCCTTCGTGAAACCGACAGTAGACTAGACACATCTTGTTGGTTATTTTAGTGTTATTGGATTAACTTGTCGATCGAGGAAATAACGTTAGAGATTAAACGAGTTAGGTGACGCGGGAGTGCGGGCTCAAATTAATTATAATGTTATTTGGGCTTTATTATTGGATTTTATACTTGGGTTTAAGTAATTAATTTACTTGGGCTTAAGGCTAATATTAGATGGGCTTATAATTAATTTGTTTGGGCTCATGTGGGAATTAATAAAAACATATTGATCGAGATTTTCCCTGGAAGAATTCCAATCTAATGATCTCTCGAGACGCACATACAGAGAGAACGACGGTTACTGGTTCTCTCTGGATCTTCATCAAGAACAATAAAATTCAATTCCATGTACAGAAAATCTCTGTCTTATCCGATAAATCATTGTGTGTAACCCGCAAATAGGTTTATCTGAAAGTGATTCACGATTCAGAGATTAATCCAGACAATTGTTCAATAAACCAAGATTGAAATCAATATTACAGGTTTGCATTAATGATCGAATTCATCCTCCAGGTACGCAATATATATAACAAAGATAAACCTATTCAGGTTTGATTTGGTAATTAACTGGTTCGGTTAATATGCCTGGGTTAGAATGGAAGTTTTATTGAAACCTATTTTTGCATATAGTGATTATAATTTGTATGGTATAGTGATTTGATTGAAATTGATCAGATAGGTGTTGGAATTTCGATTGCAATTACATGTTTTGTGGCATGTGATAATTCAGTAGGACGGTTATGTTGAATTATCATACATATGTGAATAAATTTCATATGATATCATTAATTAATATATTAATATGTTTTATAAAAGTATGATTTTATCTTCAGTCTAATTTGAAGATGGTAATTCAATCATTAGAAAACTGAGAATTGTTTATATTATATTACAAATGGACATAAACCAATTATGAGTGAATAATATATGCGTTTAAATCTTCAACAAATTGGTTTATATTCATGGTATCATGCTTTATATCTACCATGGTACATTTTATGAATTCATCTTCAAGATAGAAAGAATGATTTATGCAAGTATGAAAATATATGACACATGGTCATATGAATGTCTAGGATTTTTATGATGCATTTATTGGTATTAAGTTCCTTAAATGTGAAACTTTTGTATATATTAACTGAAAAGTTATGCATCAATCACTAAATACAATTTGTGATTTCAATAACTCCATCGAAGATTCCATATGATTAAATTTTAGTGGAATTCATAGAGACTGGCCACTTATCTATAGTGTTTCTCTTTGAAAAGTTTGAAAAGCTACAATGAATAGATAAGTAATCGATATCTAAATTTGATGACATATATATCAAAACATAAGAGTCTAGTGCGATGTTTGTGACTGTTAATTAAATAAAATTTCTTCAAAAAGTTTTTATTTTAAACACATTATGGATAGATTTAATGTGTGACGGTTAGCTTACTATGAAATGGATATCCAGTAAACAGAAATCGTGACTCCTCTTGTTCATATATGATTGAGTTTGTGAGTAGTAAATCATGAGTTTTGTAATTTATTCAGTTTGCCATTAAGGACATGTTGATAAGAAGTATTAATGAAGATGTTTGTTTAGATGGTACACACATGGGGTTGATGGGCCACGACCCGGGTAATAATTAACTCATTAGAAGTACACAAGTTGGAAAACCCTTTGGGATGTGAAATAAAGGAAACTCGATCTTCGGATTTGTTATTGGACTCGAAAAGTCTAATGGTTTTAAAATAATTCGGTGAAGAATTATTTTTGGTTTATTTCTTATTCCTAATATGTACAGGATGACATGCTTGCATGGTGAATGGACTTGGGTGATACGAGTCATGTATACAAGGATCTAAGATGGTTTGAAGAATTCAAATCATATGAAAACGGATATATACTTAGGATGTGAAGTGTAAAATTTGACTTGTATTGACTTCTGAAAAACATTTGTTTTAGATTATGTGTTGTATGTTTTATGGATTAAAAAGAATCTATTGTCTAGTGGAACCAGGTTATTAAGTCAGATAAATATATTTTATCTTGACATGAACCTTTGTTGGATTGGATATTCCTGTAATGGAGTATTTAAACCAAATATTAATGTCTCATTTATTATTGAATATGTTTGTATGTCATAATTATTGCAAAGTAGCGTAGACTATGTGTATATATTGTGACGTGCCACATTAGGCCATGTGAATTATTTTGGAGTGAAAAGAAAAATAGAATCTTGAAGGAACTTAGTTTAGATATAAAGGATTAGGGGGAGGTTTATGTTATCCTACGTATAATAATAAAAGGGAGTAACAATGGTATAGATGATTCAATTTCATTATACTGAGAAAGTATTGAAGAAATTCAATCAGTTTGATTGTTATTTGGTTAGCACTCCTATATGTAGATCCTAATATCAAGTTTATGTCTAATCAAGGTGATTCTATTTCACAATTAGAATATTCAAAATTAATTGGATATTTGATGTATGCTATGATTGCACAAAAGACTTACATAGTGTATGTTGTGGGTAATCCTAGTGCTCACAAGTAGTAAACAAACTACTTAACTATGGATGTGTATTCTCTTTTGGAGAAGGTTTCATTTTTTAGGTAATTAAGGAATGAATTTGCATCATTTAACAATGGAATTCGAGTTTCTAGCATTTGCAACAATTGATAAAAGTGGTTGAATGGCTAATAAACCATGATTACAAAATTCCATTGTGGTCGAACCGATATCACAAAAATCTATCAGGTGTGATAGTGATGACTATGTCAAATGTATAATGAAAGTCTAGACGGTTATATGTTATACAATACTATGTGTGATATCAGTTGATTTGTAATATATGAGTATAATTTGACTGATGATCTAACTAGAAGGTTAGGAAGAGATCTCGTGAACATATCAGTCATGGGGATGGGTTTAAAGTCCATACATTAATATCATATGTCAACACACCCAATTCCCATCTAATACAACGTTAGATGCTGAATTTAATGCGGAAAACTTGTCATATAGATATTGGAACACAATATCATAAACATCCAAAGGTTGGTGTTCGGACAGCGAGATAAAGTAGGTTGAAGTATAGCTTCTTAATAGTTCATTGATAAATTGCATTGCGGGTGCGAGAATAATGAACTACCTATAAGAATATGAAGTTTAGCCGCTTCAAGAAGCTTTGGACTTGAGCTTTGATATATTCTTTGAAGGATTAGGACACAGGCTAGTAAAACATTGTGTCGAGTAGAATTTGGATTTATAAACGTATGTGTATTTTGTCTTGAAGTATTCAAATGGATAGCAAGGGTTCAATCCATAGGACACCCCGATATTCGAATATTTTGATCCTGTAATTTACTAAGATGAAAATTCAATCAGTAGGACATTTTCATTTATACATACGTTTGTGTTTCTGTGACGATGGTTAAGTTATCATGGATATCTCTAAAATAGGGGAGGATTGTTGGTTATTTTAGTGTTATTGGATTAACTTGTCGATCGAGGAAATAACGTTAGAGATTAAATGAGTTAGGTGACGCGGGAGTGCGGGCTCAATTTAATTATAATGTTATTTGAGCTTTATTATTGGATTTTATACTTGGGTTTAAGTAATTAATTTACTTGGGCTTAAGGCTAATATTAGATAGGCTAATAATTAATTTGTTTGGGCTCATGTGGGAATTAATAAAAACATATTGATCGAGATTTTCCTTGGAAGAATTCCAATCTAATAATCTCTCGAGACACACATACAGAGAGAACGACGGTTACTGGTTCTCTCTGGATCTTCATCAAGAACAATAAAATTCAATTCCATGTACAGAAAATCTCTATCTTATCCGATAAATCATTGTGTGTAACCCGCAAATAGGTTTATCTGAAAGTGATTCACGATTCAGAGATTAATCCAGGCAATTGTTCAATAAACCAAGATTGAAATCAATATTACAGGTTTGCATTAATGATCGAATTCATCCTCCAGGTACGCAATATATACAACACATCTGGCCACTTCCCGCATCACCCATGTTGCTTCAATCTCTCAAGACCTGCGGCACCATCGTCTTGGTCACCCGGGCGACTCTATCTACGTTCTTTAAAATCTTGTTTGTCTTTAATTCCCATATCAAAAGCTCGTCTATTTGTTCTTCTTGTGTGTTTGGCAAGCATATTAATTACCATTTTCTTATTAAAAGTCAGTTACATATTTACCCTTTATCCGTTTGATTTGTGGACGTCTCCTTTTATAAGTTCAAGTGGTCATCAATACCATGTTAACGTTTAGATGACAAAGCCAATTTTTCTTTGGACCTATTCTTTGGCCACAAAATCACAAGTTTATTTTACACTCAATTCTATAATCTTGTTAAAAAGCAATTCAATCAACCTATCAAAACTATTCAATGTGATATCGGGACAATATATAATAATCAATCATTTCACACCTGGATTGCAATTCCATTTTTCATGTCCTCCGAACATAAAAATCGGTCTATTCGTACCATTCTGGCTCACTCGTCATGCCCAACACGCTACCTACTTAATATTACTTCCTAGCAAACTAACCCATGATCTTTCTCCCACTCAACTTTTTTATAACGACCGAACATCCGAATGTGCTCATCTATTGTTTCTAGGCTGTCTATGCTATCCCTTATTCCCTTCCACTACTATTCACAATCTTCAAAACCGATCAACCCTGCGTGTTTCCCTTGGTTACCCATTCATAAACCGCCGAAATAAATGCTATAATATCTTGTTTTTCAATAGACTATCTTCCCCTTCTCTAGCATTCACAAACCCGAACCATATTTCTATAAATTCATCACCTGCGAGACTGACCCTCACCCCTCCCTCAACCGGCCCAACATCCTCCAACAGACCACAACCTCTCAACCTACATCCCCTTCCGTTTCAGTCCAGCCCTATCTTTCAATTATCAGAGTTCAACAATGGACACTCGATGTTCACTGATGTCAACAACTTACTGACTGAAACAAACTTGATTATTGAATTAACTGATGTTAATTACAAATGAATATCGTCGCGTTGGTGTTTATTGCACGGATTCTTTTTAAGGCATACATGTTTTCAGATTTAGTCTATAGTATAAGAAATTACATTTTTTTTCTCACTATTAACCTGAGGCTAACACATGGTTTGTTTCTGAAGTTTACGTTACGTAATCTGTTAAATTTGTGTGAAATTACTACATATTTTTATCGTTATAGCTAATTAAATGCCAAAAGCATATAGAATTCCTTATTAATAGGGTAAAGACTAAAGAAGAAAGTCATTTGATTGGAAAACATGAATATGGCAAGTCATATAGCTTATTAATTTTGGATTAAGAGGGTAAAGAGAAAAGTAATACTCAAAATAACACCTTTGAACCAGTTAATTCCGGCATAGAGAGTTAGCAGATAAATGATGAATTACTCATTGTTGCCATTTGGACCCTGTTGGTACAGATTCACCAAACAATTCAAATTCAAAATGGATGATCAAAGAAAACCATTGAAAATACTATTTAATCTAAAAACTTATATTAAATCCAGTTCAATAAACATTCATCCCATTTGAAGCAAAACCTAAATGGGTTAGATGCCCATATGTTGATAACTAAAAATCAAAGTAAAACAAACAATAATTCAAAGAACCAAAATTGAACCTAATACATTAAAGCTCAATCGTCAATAGATGATATGAAGCGAAATCTAATCGGGTCGTATAGAATTAAAGTAGTGAACATAATATTTGAGAGGACACCAAGAGATAATATAGAGATTAGAATACTAATTTAATCGATTCATACATGACTGAAGCGAAGTACAAACGTGATTAACAAATAGAAACGACTCAAACTACCAACTACTCCATAACCCATGTTCTTCTAAACTAACATGCACGTACATATCAAAGTGACACCAACTTGAATACATAAATGAAACAAGGCTAGTAAATATAATTTAATTCCATAAAACCTTAACAAAATCAAATATAATCTTAAGAATCATAACAGTTGCATTGAAATAGAACTAGGAATTTAAAACAAACTTCTTACAAGCAAAACATGAACAATGCCCTTGTTTTAATCCTCTCGTGCAAATTATAACTATAGAGTTCAAAGGTCAATCTTTTTCAGCATCTTCTCAATGTCATCCTTGGACACATTTCCACTCCCAGCAATTACTATACTTCTTTTACTACCCGTGGATATCAACTCACCCGAGACATCGAGAATACCATTGGCATCTATGCTGAAGCAAACTTTTATTTCTTCTTTACCTGCAGGTGCTGGTGGAATGCCATAATGAGTGAATTCGTCTAGGAAAATATTGTCTTCCACTTCATGACACTCACCTTGATAAACTGATATCGCAACTATTTCTTGGTTGTCATCCACTGTAACACGAGATACCTCTTTGATGGTGGGTATTGGCGTGTTCCTTGGGATTATGACCACCATTGATCCATCAAAATTTTTAATACCAAGAGACAAAGGGGTGACATCTAAAAGTATCATGTCCTTCACAGCTTTATTGCCATTACCACTTAAGTTTGCAGCCAACACCGCTGCTCCATAAGCAACTGCTTCATCTGCATTAATGCTCTTGCAAAGTGGTTTCCAGTCAAAAAACTCACTAAGCATTTGTTGTACCTTCGGAATTCTAGTAGACCCACCCACAAGAACTATATCATCGACATTATTTTTGTGCATATTCCCATCTCTTAAACATGTTTCAACATGCTCAATGCACTTATTAAAAAAACCAGCATTCAGATGCTCAAACTTTGCGCGGGTGACCTTCATTGAAAAATCAGTTCCATCATACAAGCAATCAATGTCAATTGAGGTTTCTGTTGTTGAAGACAAATCCCTCTTTGCTTTCTCACAAGCGACTTTCAGTCTCCCTATTGCTCTTGCATTTTTGCTGATATCTTTCCTTTGTCTTCTCTTAAACTCTTGTACACAATGATCAACCATTGCCTTGTCAAAGTCCTCTCAACCCAAATGAGTGTCACCACCCACTGCTTTAACACTTATGGTCCGTCTCTGCTGATTGTGAGAAGTGACACGTCGAACGTCCCTCCACCCAAATCAAAGACCAACACATTTTTATGTTGCGGGTGGTTTGGGTCCGAAATCTTGTCTAAACCATAGGCGATTGCAGCTGCCGTTGGCTCATTGATCAAGCGCATGACATTAAAACCAGCCAGTGTACCAGCATCCTTTGTTGCCTGCCGTTGTTTGTCATTGAAATATGCAGGGACTGTGATCACCGCATCTGTAACCGTTGTTCTAAGGTATGCCTCAGCAGCTTCTTTTAACTTCCTTAAAATCATAGAAGATATTTCTTTAGGTGAAAATTCCTTATCAGTACCCATGTGTTTAAGTACAATCATTGGCTCATCAGTAGACCCTTCGGTTACTCTAAAAGGCCATGAATGAATGTCTACCTGCAATGTGGTATCGCTGAGTCTGCGTCCCATTATACGCTTAACATCTGAAATTAAGAAAAACTGAAGGTTCATAAACGAACGACCAAACTGCGGATACTAAATAAAAGGTGTTAATAATTAAATAAGTTGTTATACCGGCCAATCACCTTACCAAAAACTGTGTTAGTGGAGTTCCTTGTGATATGGTTTTTGGCACCCTCACCTACTAAAAGGCCCCTGTCGTTGCAAGCTACACATGATGGGGTAATGTTGTTACCATGTTTATTAGGAATTATCTCAACACGGTTGTGTTGATCAAGCCAGGCTGCAACACATGAGTATGTTGTTCCAAGATCAGTGCCCACTGGAGTTGTTTTAACACTCCTCGACATCGTAGGTAGCTGTGCATAGATACACCCTTATGTTTAATAAGTTATTGAAACCTTAATGTACAGATTTAAGTTGCATGCATACAATAATTAAGGATATGTGTTATGAGTTCACATGTTACCTTATGTGATTCTCGGAGATTAATTCAGAAGTGATTTGAGTGGTGTATTGTAGGAGTAGAGTTGAGGGTCAGGCGCCTTAATTATATAGGCCAGAATTACTTAAATATTTAATTATTTAGCAAAATTACTGGTTAGTTCATTTGTCCTTTTAATTATTTAGCTATCATTTATTACGCGTACGTAAGTTCGCATTAAAAGGTTACTTAAATATTTATTTTGTCTTAAATCGCAAGTTGCAAATTTTTTGATTTATTATTTTCATACTTCGTAATATTTGTGGCCGTGGGAAATACAATACAGTTTCTTGTCTATTTCGTTCCAAATGTCTTTGGTCTTTGAACTCTGTCTCATGTAATGACTTTTCATCCGGAGATTATTCATCAAGAATATCTTCCAGTCAATGAAATGTAATAAAAAAAGGTGTATTTAAAATTATGAACATTTTATTACGAGAGAATTTCTGTTTGTATCCCTATGGTTTGTTGGCGGAGTATGTTGAGTCCTTTATATGTAAAATAAAACAATTGAGCCCTTGTGCTTTTCACCTTTATAAATTCGGCCACCAATTAGTTTGACAGTCGTAGACGGTGCTCACTGGAAAAAACGAGGGTGTGGCGTGTTGGAAATATGGACCGGTCCGCTTAACTCAACGCGGCCGACCGGGTTATGAACCGTGAGAGTTACACCGTGGGTAACGAACTATAAAACCTGCTTAAGTTAGTTAACCGGGATTGACTAAATAACGAGATAGATGGATGGAACAAGCTTTGGGGTTAGAGATGGACTTGGTGGCCTGTTGGGCTTAACTAGTTGGTTTAAACCTAATTAGCTTTATATAAGGCAATAAATAGAAATACAAGATATATATAGACATGGTAGTAAGAAACGTTGCCCGATCATATTCAATCTTTTTTAGCAAAAAGGTATTTTCATATGGTAAAGTGTTTTAGAAAATATTATTTCACCCACACACACATTTAAGCGTTTTAGATATACATGTATTACCAGTTTTAGAATATATTCTTTCACTCACACACACGTTTAGTGTGCACAATATCACCGTTATGAGCGGTACGTTTCAACCAATTAAACTATAAGCCCCTTCAACCAATTAAACTATAAGCCCCTACGGATCTTTACATGCAATTCGTTATTGTTTAATGGTATTAAAAGGTTTATAAGCAATTATAATTAATATTAATATCAAATGAACTTTAATTTATTAAAACCCGACATCATTATTGGGCACGCACGCAAGCGTAGACCGACTCTAAGGCCACTGTAGGCTCTTAAAACGCATGTTAATATTTGTGATAGTCTTATCTTGCATATATACAATGGTATCTCTCTCTCTCACACACACACACATATATATATATATATATAAGAGAAAACTTGAAAACATTTAAAAATTATTTTTAACTTTTTTTAAAAAAGTATTTTATAGTTTTTTTTCTTTCATTTTCTTACATGTTGGTATTGTTTAAAAAGGTAAAATAAAAAAACCGCGTCGGTGTAGTGCATGTGTGCAATAGTGTGTATTGCATATATGAAAGAATGTTGTATTGCATAAAAATACAACACCATTGCATATATTTGATACACTATTGTAAATATGCAATTTAAGACTATTGCACATATCGATACACTATTGCATATATGTAATACAACACTACTACACATTTGTACTACATTGACTTTTATTTATTTATATTTTGCATATGATATAGCACTATTGCACATATACAACACACATTATTGAATATATGCAATTAAACACTATTGAAAATATACAATACACATTATTGCACATTTGCAATACTATTGCACACACACACACACACACACACACACACACACATATATGTTATACAACACTATTGCACATATATAATACATATGTGCAATAATGTGTATTGCATATTTGCATTAGTGTTGTATTGCATGTATATATGTGCAATAGTGTTATATGGGGAAAAAATCAATGTAGTACATATATGCAATAGTGTTATGTTACATATATGTAATAACGTGAATGGCATAGTGTTGTATTTGTATATACACATATGCAATAGTGTGTGTTGAATATGTACAATAGTGTTGTATTATACGCAATACAATATTATTGCATATATGCACTACATCAACAAGCTTTTTTTAGAACAATATCGACATATAAGAAACTTTTTTTTATCTTTTAAAAATTAAAAATATTTATGTATATAAACTACGTGGCGATTACAATCAAATTCAAAATTAGGTATATTAAATTAGAATGCCTTTTTTTTCTGAAAAACTCATAACTAACCTTTGCCTCTCTTCCCAAACTAATAAAATGTTCATGTGTTGCTAAAATTAACAGATTTGCATACATTTAATTCACCCCATTTGTTACGGTTCATTGCGTGGAACATATACGATATAGTCTACGGATGAAAAGTCAATATCCCATATCACATGAGACAAAGACCAAAAACCAAAGACTTTTGGACCGAGATAGATAAGGGATTATTCACGGTCAGAAATATTAGAAAATTATGAAAATATCAAATTTAAAATTAAATTGTAAATTGCCGATTTAATTTATTGAAATAAATATTTAAGTAACTCTGGCCTGTATAAGGCACCTGACCCTCAACTCAACTCGTACAATACACTATTCAAAGCACTTTTGAATTATTCTCCGAGGATCACATAAGGTAACATGTGAACTCATAACTCATATCCTAACTTATTAAGCAAAAGGGTGTATCTATGTTTTCTGCTAATCGTCTTTTTTCTTTCTTTCTTTTCTTGTTTTTGATTTCATTACTACGTACAATCTATCAGGTATTTACCCCTTAGTCTTTGATTACAGCTACCTACGATGTCGAGAAGTGGTAAAACAACTCCGGTGGGAATTGATCTTGGGACAACATACTCGTGTGTTGCAGCCTGGCTTGATCAACGCAAACGTGTTGAGATCATTACTAACGAACAGGGAAACAAGATCACCCCATCATGTGTGGCTTATGATGACACGGACCTTTTAGTAGGTGAGGGTGCCAAAGCCCAAATCACCAGGAACCCCACTAACACAGTTTTTGGTAAGTTGATTGGCCAGTTTAACAACAATTTTTTATTTAATTATTAACACCGTTTATTTAGTATCCGCAGTTTGGTCGTTCGTTTATGAACCTTCAGTTTTTCTTAATTTCAGATGTTAAGCGTATAATGGGACGCAGACTCAGCGATACCACATTGCAGGAAGACATTCATTCATGGCCTTTTAAAGTAATCGAAGGGTCTAGTGATAAGCCAATGATTGTACTTGAACACATGGGTACTGATAAGGAATTTTCAGCTGAAGAAATATCTTCCATGATTCTAAAGAAGTTGAAAGAAGCTGCTGAGGCATACCTTGGAACAACGGTTACAGATGCGGTGATTACGGTCCCTGCATATTTCAGTGACAAACAACGGCAGGCCACAAAGGATGCTGGTACACTGGCTGGTTTTAATGTCATGCGCTTGATCAATGAGCCCACAGCAGCTGCAATCGCCTATGGTTTAGACACAATTTCGGACCCAAATCACCCGCAACAAAAAAATGTGTTGGTCTTTGATTTGGGTGGAGGGACGTTCGATGTGTCGCTTCTCACCATCAGTAGAGACGGAGTCATAAGTGTTAAAGCGGTGGGTGGCGACACTCATTTGGGTGGAGAGGATTTTGACAAGGCCATGGTTGATCATTGTGTACAAGAGTTTAAGAGAAAACACAAGAAAGACGTTAGTGAAAATGGCAAAGCAATGGGTAAGCTGAAAATTGCTTGTGAGAAAGCAAAGAGGGATTTGTCCTCAACAAAAGTAACCTCAGTTGATATTGATTGCTTGTATGATGTGATTGATTTTTCAATGAAGGTCACTCGGGCTAAATTTGAAGATCTGAATGCAGCTTATTTTAATAAGTGCATTGAGCATGTTGAAAATTGCATAAGAGATGGAAAAATGCACAAAAATAATGTCGATGACATACTCCTTGTTGGTGGGTCGACTAGGATTCCGAAGGTACAACAAATGCTGAGTGACTTTTTTGACCAGAAAACACTGTGCAAGAACATTAATGCGTATGAAGTTGTTGCTAATGGTGCAGCAGTGTTGGCTGCAAACCTAAGTGGTAATGGTAATAAAGCTGTTAAAGATTTGATACTTATGGATGTCACCCCTTTGTCCCTTGGTATTGAAACAAAAGGTCGATATATGAGTGTGTTAATCCCAAGGAACACACCAATACCCACCATGAAAGAGGGTATTTATCAGACACTTGAGGACAACCAAGTGACATTACTAGTGTGTGTGTGTATCAAGGTGAGTGCGGCGAAACAAAAGACAACATATTTCTTGATGAATTCACTCTTCATGGTGTTCCACCGGCCCGTGCAGGTAAAGAAAAAATGAAGGTTTGCTTCAGCTTAGATGCCAATGGTATTCTCAATGTGTCAGCTGAGTTAGTATCTACGGGTGAGAAAAGATGTATAGTAATTGCGGGGAGTGGAAATGTGTCCAGGGATGACATTGAGAAGATGCTGAAAAAGATAAACCTTTGAACTCTATTAGCATGAGTATAATTAAAACAAGAGCATTGTTAATGTTTTGCTTTCAAGAAGTTTGTTATCATTTCCAAATTGCATTACTATATAACTTCTTAAAAATATGTTAGAACTTGTTAAGGTTTTATGGAAATCAATGTTATTTACCTTGTGTTCAAGTTGGTTTCATTTAGCTATTTTTAATTACAACTAAATCCACCTCCTCCCCCTTTTCCCTTTTATCTCTTTTTAATTAAATCCACCTCCTCCCCTTTTTCCCTGTTATTTCCTTTTAAGCATGAGTCAATAGGCGATCTTCCCCCGCCACTGCAGCCAATAAATTCGTCCGACTGTATGGCCACGCGATATGGTCCAGATTCGGGACAGAATATTGGAGAAGAAACCAGGAGATTATTGAGAGATTAGGAATACTAATTTGATCAAATTCATGTATGACTCAAGCAATGTACAAAAGTAATAATAAATATAAACAAAGACTCAAAACTACTAACGACTCCATAACCCATGTTCTCCTAAACTAATATCATGCATGTAACAATTTACAATCCCTGCCCTGTCAAAACAGCCTTGTCCTCAAAGATAGGATCTAGACAGGTCTCCACGCCACAGTAGGTGTCACTCCGTTATCCTATTGGTGGTCAGAGAAATACTAGCGACACGGGAGATGGTGCCAATATTAGGTGTGATAAATAAAGCAAAGTACAGACATATATAACAATACCCTTCAAACTACTAACTACTTCATAAACCTTCTTCTAAACTAATGACCACATGACAACATGAAACCAACTTGAATACATAAATGAAACGAGGCTAATAAATATAACTTGAATTCCATAAAACCTTAACAAGTTCTAATATATTTTCAAGAATCATAACAGTGGCATTGAAATAGAACTAAGAGTTGATAACAAACTTCTTAAAAGCAAAACATTAACGATGCCCTTGCTTAATCCTCACACGCTAATTATAATAATAGAGTTCAATGGTCAATATTTTTCAGCATCTTCTCGATATCATGGCGGGATAAAAACAAGAGATTTGTTAATGCTTTGCTTTCAAGAAGTTCTTTATCAATCACATTGTTATATAACCTCTGGGATTCTTAAGAATATGTTATGGTTTTATGGAAATCAATGTTATTTACCAGCCTTGTTTTCTTTATGTATTCAAGTTGGTTTTGTTTAGTTATTTTTAATTACAACTGAATCTACCTCCTCTGCTTTTTTTTTCTCCCTATTTTTAATTAGTTGTGTACCGAACCACAATAAAACTTAACACTTACTGCAATTAAGGTTACGAGAGATGATTCAAAGCTGAATATAGTGTGATCTTTGGAGTCCTGTGGCCATGACTTACAGACAAGCGTGGTTCTCACACATCGATAAGGTGATGGAATTAATCCCGATCTCGTGAATTCGTTAAAGAGTATTTAGAAATCAGTTAAGGACTCTTAACTCTGTTAGTAAAGGGTGCTAATGTAATATATGTAATTAGTAGGCTAGATATGTAATTATTGTAAATAGATCAACCCTTCGTGAACGCGACAGTAGACTAGACACATCTGGCCACTTCCCACATCATCCCTGTTGCTTCAATCTCTCAAGACCTGTGGCACCATCGTCTCGGTCACCCGGGCGACTATCTACGTTCTTTAAAATCTTGTTTGTCTTTGATTCCCATACCAAAAGCTCGTCTATTTGTTCTTCTTGTGTGTTTAGCATATTAATTCCATTTTTCATGTCCTAATACCTTACCTCAAAATGGTAAGGCCGAACATAAAAATCGGTCTATTAATAACATAATTCGTACCATTCTGGCTAACTCGTCTGTCCCACCTAACTCAGCCGTCATGCCCAACACGCTACCTACTTAATATTTCTTCCTAGCAAACTAACCCATGATCTTTCTCCCACTCAATTTTTATACAACCGAACACCCGAATATGCTCATCTACTGTTTCTCGGATGTCTATGCTCTCCCTTATTCAATTCCACTACTATTCACAGCCTTCAAAATGGAAAACGTGATGATTATGATAAGTCATATAGCTTATTAATTTTGGATTAACAGTGTAAAGCGAAAAGTAATACTCAAAATAACACCTTTGAACCAGTTAATTCCAGCATAGAGAGTTAGCAGATAATCATCATCATCATCATCATCGTACTCAGTATATCCCACCAATAGCAATGCTATGGTAGGGTCTGAGGAGGGTAAGATGTAGACAGCCTTACCTCTATCCCATAGGGATAGAGAGGCTGCTTCCGGTGAGACCCCCGGCTCGATAGTAGTTTTGCATCAAGCCTTGGACATAAGGCACATAGCACTCAATCATCGGGACACCGGCTGATCGGTGCATGTGCCCTTGTCTTTCGGCTATCAACGCCACCACATGATGCCTGATTAACCTTCCGCCACTTTTAACGTTATTTTCACGAGATTAGTAAAATAACGTCAAAATTAGTGCAATTTTACTTTTGCCCACCCGAGGGTTCACACATATATACATTATATGCGCGCACCACAAGCAGGGCGTATAAATGATGAATTAATCATTGTTGCTATTTGGACCCTGTTTGTACAGATTCACCAAACAATTCGAACTCAAAATTTATGATAAAATAAAACCATTAAAACACAATTTAAAACAACTCAAACTGTATCCAGTTTATGAAAGCTCAAACATTCATCCTATTTGAAGCAAAATCAAAATAGGTTAGATGCACATATGTTGATAACCTAGAAAACAAAGTAAAATAAACAATTTAACTCAAAAGAACCAAAACTGAACCAAATTCATAAAAGCTCAATCATCAATAGACACTATAGCGAAATCTAATTGGGTCATACAGAATTGAACAACAGAAGTTGTATGTGTAATGTGATGTTAATTGAGTAGACTAAGGCAGAAAACTGGAAATACAGTGTACATCAGGGTTTCGATAACGTACTTTCCTCCAGACTTACCATACCGACCGTGAGAATCAGCACGGAGAACCCGAGATTGATTTTTCACGGTCGCCGCAGCTGATGAATTTGTTGACGGTTGGTCATCAGGAGATAATATAGAGATTAGAATACTAACTTGATCAATTCATACATGATTCAAGCAAAGTACAAACATGAATATTATGTAGAAACAAAGACTCCATAACCCATTTTCTAAACTAATGCTGACACACTCACACAAAGATGGTAAATATAATTTTAATACCATAAAACCTTAGCAAGTTCTAATATATTTTCAAAAACCATAGCAGCTGCATTGAAATAGAGCTAGGAGTTGATAACAAACAACTTAAAAGCAAAACATAAATGATGCCCTTGTTTTAATCCTGCATGCTAATTATAACAATAGAACTAGAACTGGTCTATCTTTTTCAGCATCGTCTCGATGTCATCCTTGGACACATTTCCACTCCCAGCAATTACTATACTTCTTTTATTACCAGTGGACACTAACTCAGCTGACACATCGAGAATACCATTGGCATCTATGCTGAAGCAAACTTTCATCTTTTCTTTACCTGCTTGGGCTGGTGGAACACCATGAAGAGTGAATTCATCAAGAAAGATATTGTCTTTCGTCTTGCCACACTCACCCTGATACACATGCACTGCGATTGATACTTGATTGTCATACCTTGTCTCATACAAATTCTCTTTCATGGTGGGTATTGGTGTGTTCCTTGGAATAAGTACACTCATATATCCTTCATCTACTGAGATACCAAGGGACAAAGGAGTGACATCCAAAAGTATCAAATCTTTCACAGCTTTATTGCCATTACCACTTAAGTTTGCAGCCAACACCGCTGCACCATAAGCAACAGCTTCATCTGCATTAATGCTCTTGCAAAGTGGTTTCCAGTCAAAAAACTCACTAAGCATTTGTTGTACCTTCGGAATTCTAGTAGACCCACCCACAAGAACTATATCATCCACATTATTTTTGTGCATATTCCCATCTCTTAAGCAATTTTCTACATGCACAATGCACTTCTCAAAAAAACTAGAATTCAGATCCTCAAATTTAGCCCGGGGTGACCTTCATTGAAAAATCAGTTCCATCATACAAGCAATCAATATCAATTGAGGTTTCAGCTGTTGAAGACAGGTCCCTCTTTGCTTTCTCACACGCAACTTTCAATCTCCCCATAGCTCTGGCATTATTACTAATATCCTTCCTTTGTCTTCTCTTAAACTCTTGTACACAATGATCAACCATGGCCTTGTCAAAATCCTCTCCGCCCAAATGAGTATCACCTCCCACAGCTTTGACCGTTACGGTTCCATCTCTGCTGATAGTGAGAAGTGACACATCAAATGTCCCTCCACCTAAATCAAAAACAAAAACGTTTTTGTGCCGTGGGTGGTTTGGGTCTGAAATCTTGTCTAGACCGTACGCAATTGCAGCTGCTGTGGGCTCGCTAATCAAGCGCATGACGTTGAGACCAGCCAGTGTACCAGCATCCTTTGTCGCCCGTCGTTGTTTTGTCACTGAAATATGCAGGGACCGTAATCACTGCATCTCTCACAGCTGTACCAAGGAATGCCTCGGCAGCCTCTTTCAACTTCTTCAGAATCATGGAAGATATTTCTTCAGCTGAAAACTTCTTGTTTGTATCCATGTGTTCGAGTACAATCATTGGCTTATCGTTAGATCCTTCGATTACCTTAAAAGGCCATGATTCTATGTCTTTTTGCAGCCTGATGTCACTGAATCTGCCCCCCATTAAGCGCTTAACATCTGAAATTTACCATAAACAAAAGCACATAAACTTTATTAATAATTGGCATACTATATACTCAATAAAAGAGAAATCCATGATTTTCTTGTATGACAAATATCAACGTTGTTGATTAATAAAACTCACCGAAAACCGTGTTAGTGGGGTTCCTGGTGATTTGGTTTTTGGCACCCTCACCTACTAAAAGGTGTGTGTTGTTGTCAAGAGCCACACATGATGGGGTGATCTTGTTTCCCTGTTTCATTAGTAAAGATCTCAACACGGTTGTGCTGATCGAACCAAGCAGCAACACACGAGTATGTTGTTCCAAGATCAATACCTATGGGAGTTGTTTTCACAGTTCTTGGCATCGTGGAATACGTGCGTGGCTATACATACACAAAGATTCTCAATCAATCAATTATCATCGTAAAATACCACTCACAGAGTAGGGTCCGGGGAGCGTTTAAATGAAAACACGCATTACCCCTATCAAAAGGGATGGAGAGGCGGCTTTTAGCGAGGCCCCGGGCTCCAAGGGTAACAAACATAAGGTAAATAAAAACGCATACAAACTGAATACTTAACAACACACACAATAAACAAAAACACGTATAAACAAAAAACTAAAGAATTTTCAAACTCTAAACCCCCCCCCCCCCTAGGTCTGACATGCTCTCTTACACCTTGAAGCATGCCTAATGCCTAATGTATATACGATCTCCTATAAATCCTTAATGTACATACACAAAGGTTTTAGTATTAACCATTTTTTTAAAAACGAATAGTCTTGTTTTAGGAAAATTGGTTTTATTGGTCCCAACTATTGCCTTTTGGTCATTGTCGGTCTCAACTAACGAATTGGTCACTGATGGTCCCAACTTTTAATGTATTTGTTCCTAACGGTCCGCGACTAACAGAATCCTAACGCCGTTAGTTTCAGGTCGCCGGGAAAACGTTTTTGGCCGGTAGAGTCAATTTTTTTGCCGGAAAACACCACCTGAACACCGCCACCACCACCAATTGTCTCACTGCCAACCAACCACCATCAACTAATTCCGACGATGGTTCTAGAGTTCCGAAGACCTCAATAATTGGGGCTTTTACTAAAAATATGTTGTAAAGATATGATACAAAGTTACCGTGATGTTTGGAACAAAATTGTTGAGTTTTTGGGAAAAATGTGTGTTTTCCGGCGACCTGAAACTAACGACGTTAGAATTCTGTTAGTCGCAGACCGTTAGGACTTAGGAACAAATACGTTAAAAGTTGGGACCGCCACCAATTCGTTAGTTGGGACCGAAAGTGACCAAAAGACGATAGTTGGGACCAATAAAAACCAATTTTCCTTTTTTTTAATAGTGTATAAAATTACCCTCCCCCAATGACCTGACATGTGATCGTCCATACTGATTTTGACGCTTACTCAAGAACACCATCACCATCAAGGAGAGTGTGAGAAACCCCTAGAGTCGGATTTCGAACCTGAGACGTCAAGGTTCCCAAAGTCTTAACTATCATCCCGGTGTTATTAGACCATAAATGAAAATAAAGAGAAAATAAAATACAACCCCCTTGAGTAGAGACCCAAAGTCTTTACACCGTGTAATTGGACCAGAAATGAAAATAATAAAATAAAATAAAATAATTTGCCAGATAGGCTTTTGTCAGTTAATATGATCTACCAAGCAAAACGTTTAGAAAACTAGAGTCGATTTAAAACCCAAACAATAATCAAGTAAAATGGTCGAAGTTAGCTTACTGTAGAAGCCGAACGCCGATGAAACTAATCTCAACCTGTACGAATGACGGCAGTGGCCGGAAAACTTGGATTTCAAACTGCTGTAATGTGACTGGGGTATGAGACGAAATCGGAAGTATCAAGCAAAACTTGAGCGGTACGACGGTTTATATTAGTGCTTAATTAATTAGTTCTATATTTTAGGTGTGTTTAATTTTAGGGAGAATTCCCAAAATAGTTCAAAATATGAGAGAGAAATTGAAAATAGTCTAAAAATTGTTAAAATTCTCAAAATAGTTTATACAAACTTATCTGTAGCGTGATATTGGTATTCGTGACGTGAGATTTGATTAATCACTCACAGTTTGACACGTGTAAAGGTAGCGTGAAAGTTTCAATGAAATCTGTCTTCGCTAGGGGTGTTCAAGAAATCCGAAAAAAACCCGAAATCCGAACCGAAATCGAAACCCAAATAAACCGATCCGAATTCTTATTCGGATCGGATCAATCTGAATATCCGAATAACTAATTCAGATTCGGATATGGAAATTTAAAAAATTCGGATTGTTCGGATTATTCGGATATCCGTTTAATCCAAAATCATTTTTTCGGAAATTCATCTCCTCTGACGCATTTCAGGTGAATTTCGTCTTTTTTTGCATAAAAAGAAGAGTTGTCAGAAAAGATGGATTTTGTTATAAATTATTTAAATTCGATGGTTTTTAGATAAAAGTTATCTTTTTTTGCATAAAAAGAATAGTTGTTTATAAAATTTTTTTGAAAATCATATCCACCACCACCACCCACCGCCCACCGCCATCATCAACCACCACCCACCGTCATCATCAACCACCACCATCCACCGCCATCATCAACCACCACCACCCACCGCCTTCATCCAACACCACCACCCATCGCCATCATCCACCGCCCACCACCATCATCAACCACCACCACCCACCACCATCATCCACCACCACCACCCACCACATTCTTAACACTTGTCATATTTTAAAACTTTTATGAAAATCATCTGAGGATATTAAATTCATTGGGAAATTATCGTTTTTTTTAACTTTTTTGAAAATCATCTAACAAGACTAAATTCATTGGAAAAGTATCTTTTTTTTGCAACTTTTTTGAAATTTCTCGTAGGAGACAAATTCACCTGAAATGCATCAGAGGAAATGAATTTATGAGAAAATGATTTTGGGTTGAAAACCTTTGGCGAAGACAGATCTCCTTGAAACTTTCATGTTACCTTTACACGTGTCAAACTGTGAGTAGTTAATCAAATCTCACGTCACGAATACCAATGTCACGCTACAGATAAGTTTGTATGAACTATTTTGGGAATTTTAACAACTTTTGAACTATTTTCGATTTCTCTCTCATGTTTTGGACTATTTTGGGAATTCTTCCTTTTCTTAGGTGTGTTTAATTTTATATATATCTATATTAAGGGTGTGTTTGGGGTTGCTTATTTAAGAGAAAAAAAAAGAGTTTTTGTTAAAAGAACCTATCAACTTGTGAATTTTGTAAAAGAAATTTTAAAAAAATGTTTGGATTAACTTATGTGTTAGGCAAGCCAAAATGACTAAAAATGACACTATTTTTAAAATGGAATGTAATGAGTTTTGAGGGTTAGTGAGGTGTAATAGGTAAATCAAACTCATTAAGTTAATAAGTTACAAATTTCTAACTTTTCAAAACCCCTTTATTTTGTCTTCTCCATAAGGTCTTATGGTTTGACAAACACTAATTAACTTTTAAAAAAGTTTATAAGTTATAAATTAATGAAAATAAGGAATCTCAAACAGTCAAACACCCTTAAAGAGGATTAAGTGTGGGCCAAGGCCCACCGTACATTCAAGATTACTAGTGTTTTAGGGGCTTTGGCCCAAGTTCCCTATGGATCTGTTTTGAACGACCCATGACCCAATTCCATAATCCGTATGGTATTGAAGATTTGAAGGTAGACAATCTTGATCTAAATTATTTTAAATGTGTCAATTTAGGTTGATTTAAAACTTATATGGGTTGGCTTGAGTCACATATTTAATAAAAATGGTCAAATTAGGTCACTTGAAATTTCACCTTATTTTGGGTCAAAATGGGTCGACATATTCAAAGAAATGGGTTGTTGGTGGGTTTCATCAAGGAAGATGTTGTCTTTAACTTGGGTTGTTGTGAGATACATCTAATTTTACTTGGTTGTCCTCAAGTGTATGATAAAAACCCTATTTTGTGGTAGGTATATTAGGCCGACTTAATGAATTTGAAGGCATAAATCAAAATGAAATTTTGTGACCCTTTTATGACTTGTTTTAAAAAACCAAGAAAAATGTACTAATAATGAGTCTTGAACTTGTGATCCGTAAGTTAGCAACACACAAGGTTACCGCAAAACCAATAGATATATTTCTTTCTAATACGCCTATTTAATATATATTTATATATAATATTTTTTTAATTTGAGGCATTAACTAAGCGTGGACATAAAATCATATCTTGATTACGCTGGTCCACGGGTGCGTTCCTTGGGATTAACAGACTCATATACGGAAATTGTGTTTAATACTAAGAGCATCTCCATTGGTGGTTTTTGTTTGGTTCAAACCAACCTAAAAAACCAAGAAACCATTGGAGAGCTTTGTTCAAACTAAAAACCAATGTTTCAAGTTTGGTTTTTCAAACCACCAAAAACCATTAATTATGGCCCCCAGCATTACATCTTTCACCACATACACGCACATATGTATATACATACACACACAATATTTATATTTATAAAATATATTAAAATATGATACATATATGTATTTTTTTTGTTTGTCTACTTTTTACATAACAAAAACTTTTAACGGTTAAATATTTTAACGGCTATTTTTTTAACGATTTTATTATCTATTTAATTACGACGCTTAAATCGAATAAAAAAACAATTACAAGAAATCACAGATAAAAAAACGTTACAAGAAGTCCTGGACATTACAAAGAGTCCTAGAAAAAAAACGTTACAAGAAGTCCTAGACATTACAAAGAGTCCTAGAAAAAAAAACGGTTGCAAAAAGTCCTACTTATCCAAATCAACGTCATCCAACCTGTATTTCGCCATTATTTTGTCACATACTTTCTTGTGAATCGATGGTCTCTTCGGGTTCATATGCGAGCGATCCGCAAAAAGTATGTTCATATCTTGATTATATATTTTATAGTATTGTGAAATTCTTATTTAAAAAATAAATGTAATAGTAAGTGATGATGTGGAAATGTAAAGATGGTTTGAGAATTTGTATTGTTGGAGTAAAAAGGTGGTAAGAAAGCCGATGTGGCAGTGATGTGGTTGGTTTGAACCAAAAACTGTTGGAGATTGTCTAAGGGATAAAGGGGTGACATCGTTTTTTATTATTTGACAGCAAGGCTTATATAAAAACATAAAAATAGAGTATATGTTAAAGAAACTCAGCAACAAGTTAAGGAACAAGCCCAAAGAGGTCAAAAAGAGCTAAACAAAAACACCTAATACATCGTACCATCCAAGGTAAAACCAAATCATAACCTCGACTCCTTTATGTCTTGGACCGTATAGAGAACATAAGAAAGTCAATTCTTTTATATCGCCCAATACTTTATGAAACAAAATAACCTTGCCGTCAAAAATCTTCTTGTTACGATTACACCATACGCTCCACAATGTAACGAAGAAGATAGTATTAAGCAATTTCCTTTTCACCTTATTTGAACTCTAGTCATTCTCAAAAAACAAAATTGACTTGACATGCCCAAAATTACCCGGGCTAGGAATTTTGACCTACCTACAAACCTCTTCCCAAATGGCCACCAAAAACGAACAACTCGCCAAAAGATGATTCGCGTCTTCATCCTCCATAGAACAAAAGGGACAAAGCAAATCAGAAAATGCCATACCCCTATAGGCTAGGCCACTCTTGGTTGGAATTTTACCATCGATTGCACGCTAAACATAAATTTTTACCCTGGACAGGGCCCAACAATCCCAAACAAAAGAATGAACTTGATACATAATGCCTTTTGATTGCTCCAAATCAAGACGGACCATTTTTACTTCAAACCGGCCGTGTAACCCATCTTTCCAAACCCACTCATCTTCTGGAAAAGAGATTTATGAGCTAAAACTTCTGTAAGCTGTTGAAATTGGTTTCGTTCTTCAGCTGTAGACGGGCTCCGTTTCCATCGCCATCTCCAAGAACCGATCCCTCCTGTAACCTCACAACAATCCATAACCAAAGCTTTTTGTGAGCTGCTAATTTGAAAATGGAAGGGAAAATATCGCAAAACAGGCCCAATCCGCCCCAGTTATCCCCCCAAAAATAACTTTTATCACCTTTTCCAACCTTGCACACAAGATTTCTATGAAGGTCCAGGCCATATTTAACAAAATTCTTGTCTATCTCAGTTGTAGATTTCCACACCCCTAAGAGACTTTTTCTAACGGAACAACTCTTATGGTTCTAGCGTTCCCATGGAGCACATCTAAAAGTATCAAATCCTTCATAGATTTATTTCCATTACCACTTAATTTTGCAGCCAACACCGCTGCTCCATAAGCGACCGCTTCATCTGCATTATTTAATGCTCTTGCAAAGTGGTTTCCCGTCAAAGAATTCCCCCAGCATTAATTTGTTTGTATCTTAGGAATCCTAGTTGATCCACCATAATAAACATTATTTTTGTGCATATGTCCATCTTTTAAACAATTTTCAACATGCTTAATGCGCTTCTTAAAAAAAACCAGCATTCAGATCCTCAAATTTCGTCCGGGTGATCTTTATTGGTATTTGATAAATCAGTTCCATCATACAAGCAATAATGTAACTAATGTCAACTGAAGTTTCTGATGTTGAAGACAGACCCCTCTTCTTTATCACACACAACTTTCAGTCTCCCCATTGCTCTTGCATATTTACTAATATCTTTCCTTTGTCTTCTCATAAATTCTTATACACAATGACCAACCACCGCGTTGTCAAAATCCTCTCCACCCAAATGAGTGTCACCTCCCACTGCTTTAACAGTTACGGTTCCGTCCCTGCTGATAGTGAGAAGTGACACATCAAAAGTCCATCCACCTAAATCAAAGACGGAAACTTTTTATTTTGTGGGTGGTTTGGGTATCGTAGGCAATTGCAGCTGATGTAGGCTCACTAATCAAGCTCATGACATTGAGACCAGCCAGTGTACCAGCATCCTTTGTTGCCTCTTGTTGCTTGTCACTGAAATACGCAGGGACGGTAATAACTGCACAGTAACGGTTGTTCCAAGGTATGCCTCAGCAGTCACTTTCAAGTTCTTTAAAATCATAGAAGATATTTGTTCAGGTGAAAACTCCTCCCATATGTTCTAGTACAATCATTGTCTTATCATTAGCTCCGTCTATAACCTTAAAAGGCCATGATTCTATGTCTTTTAATTTGCAGCCTGATATCACTGAATCTGCCCCCCATTAAACGCTTAACTGTTGGATCAGATAACCAAATATTAACATCTGAAATTTACCTAAAATGAAAGTACATAAACTTTCCTAATTAGTATATTATATACTCCAAAAAGGATAAATCTATCATTTCTTGTGACAAATATCAAAGTTCATAATTAATACAGTACAACTCACCAAAAATTGTGTTAGTAGGGTTTCTGGTGATTTGGTTTCTGGCCCCTTCACGGCTCCACCTACTAAAAGGTGTGTGTGGTTGTCAGAAGCCACACATGATGGGGTGATTTTGTTTCCCTGTTCATTAGTAAAGATCTCAACACAGTTGTGTTGATTAAACCATGCAGAAACACACGAGTATGTTGTTCCAAGATCGATCAATACCAATTGGAGTTGTTGTCGACATCTTATAAAACGTAGCTGTAGATAATATTCTTACGGCCTAGCTAGCCTTCATCATGGTAATTTACCAAAATTAAAATGGATTCAAAAGATAGTATAAAGAGTTGTTTCAAGTAGCACCAAGAAAGAAATAACAAAGATATTGACACAAGGAGCTGAAGTTGGTTACCAGAATGTCGGCGTTTGGGCTTCAAACTTCGGCCGGTGATTGGTTTAATTCATTAGCTAGGTAGAAATCCCAGGATTCAAATTTTGGGAGTCCGCGGCTTTCAACGAGCTGGAAGTAGTTTTTGTCTTTAAATTAATTTAAACATGATTCTATCGTTTTCATTTCACTTTTACGTAAGTATTAATTATTATTAGAGGATATATTTGAAACACATTTAAAATGATTTGGAACTATCTATTAATCCCCATACGTTGCGATAAGTAATTTGTTATTCAATTCGATCACTAGTCGTACGGTGGGTATACAATACTCTGTCAACCGACCAGCTAGTCCGGGTTCTAAAGAACGACACCATCGCCTGGACTAAAGTCGAACTCATTTTTAAAACAAAAAAGGCTCATGAGACCTAGCGATAGATAACCAATCTCCTACTCAGTTCATGCACATCCATGGATGCCTATTGCCAGAAACTTAAAGACCTAGCAGACGAACTAGGAGACGTCGACCACCTGGTAAGCGTATCCAGACTTGTCCTTCAATTAGTTTGTGTCTTCGAGAGAATATATTGATGTGATCAATGCATCATTAATCAAAGTGCCCCCTCAATGGACACGACCCAAACCGTGATTCAACTCGAGCAACAACGACAAATAGTAGGACAACAATCATCGGCTGTCCTAACAGGCTAACGCCCCCTACAGTGATCGACGAAGCCATGGTAGCAACAACTGGGCCACCTACCAGTCAGGCTATCTATCAATAGGATTACCAAGGGATAGAGCCTGTATTCACAAGGACGTGGGCAAAAATCGCAAAGTGGAGTTGGACGTGGCTTTAAGGAACACGCTACAATATTTGCAACGAGCTACTAAAGTGTTGTCCGACATTAAACATAAGTCGATCTTCAACCAAATTTAGTTGTTCATCAAACAATGTTTTATGCATTTTCCCTTTGAACAAACTGGGATGAGACTTGAATTGTTGGTTTTGCATTTTAGAGACTTTTTGACAGATGAAGAAGTAGTGTAATCAAACGTAAAAAATCCAATACCTCTTTAAACTAAGTTAGTGTCACACCCCAGCCGGGGTGTTACAGTTAGAGGGTTAAAATGGTCAATAACCAGTTTCTAACTGCTATAAACGGCTATATAGTAGTAATCAGAGGTGCGTAATAACAAGAACAAAGAAACAATATTTGGCTAACACCCAAACTTTATTGATCAAGAAATCTGACTCAAAAACTTGATACAATTTGTCTCATACCCTAAACACGATATTTATATCTAAACTAACACGTTATACTATAACCGGGATTCTAATTAACCAATTCCATAATAATCATCTTCCTAACATATAAACAATAGGAAACTAGATAATCATCCATAAAATTGATTAATATTATTTAATCATTAACTCGCACGCCAATGTATATCCTAGCCGTCCCACGCACCAAGCCACAGAGACTCGGGATTCCCAACATATAGCCGTTAGAAAGGGGTCAGGATGTTCAAAAACATCTATAAATGTTAGTAAGCATATAACCAGTTTTTGATTTATTAAAAATAATCGGTTTTGGGTTAACCGATTAGTAATCGGATGGAGTTAAAAAATGTATAACCGGTTCCTAACCACCTGTAACAATTGGATGGTAACGAGTTTCTCCAATATCGACTATTAACAGGTTTTGATTCGATTAACTGATTATGATTTACACCTCTAATCATAAATACTCGGTTTTATAGTGTAGGAAATAAGTAACTACTTATAGAGTTTTATTAGACCTACATATAATATTATTTGTTTCTTTAACTTTGTATTATTGCTCGTTTCTGTAATTAATAGACATTTTTTTCTTACAAAGTAATGTAGACGAAGAAAAATGGCGTAGTCAATGGCAATGCTTAAAACGTAGGTGGGGCTATCCACCCTCCTTGGTGTTTAATGAAAAATTAATTCGTATTTTACGAAACAGTTTTTTTTAATAAATAGTTCTTCCTATATAATATTTGTCAAAACAAAATACCATGTAATAATCTCTAAAATCTAAACACCATTTGATCTTAATCTTCCATCTTCTGTTAGATGCTTCTCTCGGTTTCTTAAGAGTGATGGTGTTTTTAGTCTGCTTAGTGACTTATTTTTTAAGTGTTTTAGTTGTTCTTTTTTTTTGTTTTCTTGGTGTTTCTTCCGGTGTATCTAGTTTCTTGCTAGCTTTTTGATGGAATAAGATTTCTTTTGCAGTTCAAAAAAAAAATTGACCTTAAGGTGTCCAGTAGCAAAAAGATAGCTTGTGAAGTGGTCATGTACAAAAGGTTTTCGTCGCATAAACAGTCACAAAATAATGCATTTGGTGATATGAATATGATATTACATATAACTTAAAAAGAACTCAACGTTTCAAGCTTGATTATTTATTATTGATTATTGCACCTGATAATTCAAGTTTATTCATACATCACATAAGTAAACCGACCAACAGCATATATCAAGTAGTTCACTAGTAAGGAGACTGGCCAATGTAGTTACCACGAGGATAATAACTACAAATAACGAACCACCAACCATTATTGACACATTGCACCCTAGCGCACCCAAGTTGATTAGAATTACGCCACACCACTTGAGTATAGTGCCCACAAACTTTTCCACTAGCACACGTATTGGAATTGTGATCATAATTTGCTTTTTCACTTACCCATAAGTTCACAGCTGCAACACCCGTGAATGCACCACTACCCGCGGCAAGGTTCTCACCATATGGGCCATTGGAATGGATGAGATTGCAGTCTCGTGCCCTCTGGTTAGCATAGTTTTGAGCATAGGCTGCCACAGTTGTGTTCCATACCATGTTTCCAACACCCACTTGGGATGTGCCGCATTATGAGCATTTAAGTAATCTCCTGGGTTGTTTTGTGCGTGGGTGCTTTGAAACATGGCCAAACTCAAGAAACAAATAACTGCATATTGAAGTTTGAAAGACCCCATAACGTACTCTAGCTTATTTGTTAAACTATTGGTGTTTGAGGATGGAGATGCATGATTCCCATATGCCTATTTATAGAATATTATGGCTATTGGAATGACAATTTTACAATGGTCAAATAACTTAGCGTACCAATGTCACGAACTTCTATAGGCATAATGAGTGAAAATGAGTTTAAAAGTAAAAAAAAAATGCTTCGAAGAAACCCAAATTAAAAATTACATGAAAGTACTTAACATGAGAAATAAATATTGCAATAAAGACATGTAACCTTTTTTTAGCGAATACACACTTAACTTGCTCTTAATCTATACCAATGTTCACTATGAAATTAGAGCTCTTAGTCATTTAAGGAGAAACATCTTCGCTCACTAGGACCATTAGCTACAAGCCCTTTAGTAATTAACACATGTAATTAGCCAATATATTTTATACTTAATTGTGGTACTTGATGACTACTTTTAATTTTTAAAATTTAACCCTTGTAAAGGATTGTCCTTATGAGTTGAGGGCTTGAAAAGCAAAACTAATTTCACTCAAAACGTTTGCAGTGTTCTTTTGTCATTGGATCACCTCGTACGAAATACCCAGACAATTCTCATTTTGTTAACAGTTCAAAAAATAAATTCACTCAAAATGTACGAGTTATTAATTTTTTGTTTTTTCTTCTGTTGAAACTTAAAAAGGTTCATTATCCGTCACATTTTTTTGAACAACAAAATTCCAACTTTATCTTGCATTTGCAAGGATTTAAATCCATAACGTCATAACTATAATAGCGGAACACCATATCAGTACCACTAGACTAATTGGTTATTCATTTTCCATCACATGCTCGATTTTTTTGCTGATTTAGGTGGGTTGGAGAAAAAAAAGTGTTTTTAGGTAGTGGCCTAGAATTTAATTGTTTTTAGGTAATCCTCCACCTGAGATGGCGGATTACATGTACACGCAAGCATGCTTTCCACGTGTATATCCAAGTCGGATGCCATGTCAACGGGTAATGCACGTAGAATCTTCTATCTGAGATAGAGGATTACATAAACTCATTTTACCAACATTTATCGTATGGAATCTTCTTTTTTACCTCCTGGGCATGTGTCCCAGCCCCTAAAATCCTCTATCTCAAATAGAGGATTGTCACACAATGAATATATGCTAATAACTCTCGTGAATGAATTGTATTAAACCTTCATAAGCAGTAAATGTCATATTTGTACCATAAAAATGTATTCAATTTTCTCATGAATAAAACCATTTTTTATAAGTGAATTATCTGCATTGGACTTTTAAAATGTAACATTAGGAATACTTCGTCTTTACATTTAAAAATAGGATTATAACTATTTTCACACACTCTTAATACAATATTAATTAACTTTTAATGTCAACGAATATGTTACATTTAGGTATAGTTAGTTAGGGGCTGTGATAAAATAACAATAGATTTTATAAATCCATCCCTTCATTTTTAATATATTACATTACATTAAAAGCAATAAAATGTAAATTATCGTTTGAAGAATTGTTTTGTGCTTTCATTTTATTGTTTTTAATGTAATGTATTATATTAAAAATAAAGTGAAGGATTTATAAAATATATTTTTTTATTTTATCTCAGCCCCTAATTAACTATACGTAAATGTAACATATTCGTCGACATTAAAAGTTAATTAATATTGTATTAAGAGTGTGTGAAGAATAGTTATAATCATATCTTTATATGCAAAGATGGAAGATCACGAGAAAGCCGGATACATTTTTATGGTACAAATATAACATTTACTAGATTATGAAGGTTAAATACAATTCATTCACGAGAGTTATTACCATATATTTCTTGTGTGACAATCGTCTATTTGAGATAGAGGATTTCAAGGGTTGTGACATGTGTCCAGGAGGTAAAAAAGGAGATTCCATATGGTAAATGTTGGTAAAATAAGTTTATGTAATCCTCTATCTTAGATAGAGGATTCCACGTGTAGAACCCGTTGACATGGCATCCGACTTGGACTTGGAGACACGTGGAAAGCATGCTTGCGTGTACATGTAATCCGCCATCTCAGATAGATGATTACCTAAAAGCAATTAAATTCTAGTCCACTACCTAAAACCACTTTTTTTTCTCTAACCCATCTAAATCAGCAAAAAATTCTCACATGCTCCAACTTTGAATTTCTTCCTTTAGTGTTATAGTCAATTAATTAATTTTTTTAGTAGGTATTATATATGACAACAATTAGTGTGGGTGTACGTGGGTGAAACATTGTTATTTATTGTTTTGTTATTATAATCACGTACCCGAGAATCTAAAAATAAAAGTCCAAGGTATGGGATATAGAAAAAAGGGCCCTAAAAAAACAAGCTCAAAAACTATTATATAATTTAGAGTAACAATAAACAAAATAAAAGTCTTAATAGCAAAAATCAACATTAATATTATAAAATTACCATAAAAATATATAAAAAATGAAGTATTATGAGACGTAGAGGCTGTTTGTTTACATCTGAATGGAACCATTCAGATGTAAACATCTGATTCATTCAGACTTCAGACTGTTTGGTTTCAAACAGAAAAATATCTGAATGGTTAAAATTAGGTCTGAATCATTCAGACTTCTTGTTGCCTCTGAATGGGACAGAGGCTCATTCAGACCTGAATCATTCAGATCTGAATGAACCAAACAGCCCCATAGTATCTAAAAATTAACACAACCATTTTAAAATTGAAACAGGAAATTAAAAATTGAAACATTGATTCATTGAAATAAATATACACATAAATAAGTGCAGTAATTCTCAAAATTAAACCACCAAAAACATGAAATCTAATGATTAAAAAGAGTCAGTGAATATTGTATGTGCTTCATGCCTTGATCGACTGCTTGCTGAGTACATTGTTGACTTTGCTATTGTCGGTCTGCTGAAGACTCGATGGTCTCACAGGTCTGTGAATGGAGGCAGATGATCTCGCATGTCGTGAAGAAACACTAAATGACCCCGGCAGATTAAGGATAATCTGGGGGTTAAGTAGATGTTTCCCACGAGGGTTAGGTCCGGCAAAGACGATTATTCTTCTCGACCTGCAAAACAGACACCGTGAGCTCGTCACTGAGAAGGGGGGGTTCCTCCTTGTGACCACCCTCCGGCGTGAGAATCAGACTAGATTGCTCTGAATATAAGTGTATATTGAGATAAATAGCTAGAGAGAAGATAAGATGATGATACCGTTCCAAGGTGTTGGAGTATTTATAGCCGAAGGTAGGTTTCCAAGCAGGTACGGCGAGCTGTATAATATTCCTTTTCCACCAACTACGGGCTATGTTCGTGCCACGATGGGAGTTGGTGGGTAGGCAGCGGCTGATGGCGACGTTTTGTACTGGAGCATGCTCCTCCTCGTACTATTGTCGGTGAGCTGTCACCCTGTGATTGGTTCATGGGTCGCTTTTACCAGATCTTGTCTATTTGTCCATACCTTGGTAGGTATAGTACAAAAGATCTTCTGGAAGCGTACGGACTGGCTCTTTTGGGCGGGAATATTCCCGCCCTGCTCATTCCTTCTTCAGGTGACATTGCTGAAGTATAAGAGTCAGTGCTTTATGCGTGTAGCTTTACTGTTAGTGCGGGTAGCCTTCCTTCTTGGTTTGTACCCATAGCTGCGGGAACAGGCAGGGTACTGTACCAAGGGAGGCTTTCCTGCGGGAACAGCTGGCTTACTGCGTGTAAGGTCTTCATCTCTCTGAGCATGGTGGGTTCTGCGAATCCAGTTGGTCTTTGCGCAAACGTACCTCTAAGGTGAGTCTTGCGGGTCCAACTGGGCTTTGCTGGGACCTACCTCTTCAAGTCCCCCCCATCCATTGTTCTTCTCATGAATTTTTAATAAGTGAGGTGAACTTTTGGACTTTAAGCAAGGGGTTTTGAAAAGGGGGTTTTCGTTTTTTAAGGTTTTCCGTGGGGATTCTTCCCGCGGTTTTCCTAATGTCACTTGCAGAAAATTCCCGACTTTTTCTGCATGATCTTTGGGTATGATGCGGGTAGGTGCGTAACCTCTTCACAAGTCGGGAGCGTTTAGTTTCACTTGTATAGATTCTCCACGGGGTACTGGTAGTTTTAGACATAGTGATCAGTTATGTTAAACAACCAATTCCACCTTGAAGCTTCAAACAATCAAGTTCTCAACGTTCCCGTCATGCGTTATTTCCCTTTCCGCAAGCATGATCCATAAGATCCATCTTAGGTTCAATTCCCTGCAAGTGTTGAGTATGTGAAGGGTTTCGCCTTGACACTGTACCCGTACTTGTCTTACGGTTCCTTGTTTTCCAAGGTATTTTCTTGGCTTCAATTCCCTGCAAGTGCTAAGTATGTGAAGGGTTTCGCCTTGACAATGTACCCGCACTTGTTTTATGGTTTCTTGATTTCCAAGGTAAGGAGGTATATTCCCTCTTATCTTTGAATCTTTTTGAATCTTTCTGAAATTCGAAGAGTTGGTGAAAGGATAAGGACAATCCAAACGGCTGAAGGGACGTTGGCGTCTTCTGACGGTTTCAGGACGTGCAGGAAGTTATGACGACGTGACAGCATGTGGTCAATCAGGACGCTTTTTCATGCGCGTGGGCGCGAGTTTCATGTTACGCGCCATTCTGACACCTGTTGCCAGCTTGTTTTATCCACGTGTCGCCCTTTCATTGCACCTGCGCTCTCTCTCTCCTCCGCATTAAATTCATCGCATTCATTGCGATGAGTATATAAGGGGGGAGAGGGTGCATCTCATTCCATACCTTCACTTCACTCTTTTCCTCTTAAAGCGATTTCCGGCGAATACTCATCCTTTCCGGCGAGCATTCTTCTGAAACCGCTTTCTTTTAACTTTCTTAAAAAAATGTCTTCTTCCACTCACGATCCTGAGGTTAACGTCGAGGAGTCTGACGTTTACCTCGAGAACCCGATGTCTACGTCCGATAAGGACGATAAGAGTACTGCTGGCGAGTGCCAGTATACTCTTTCTGTCGATGTGTACCATTACATCGTCAAGAAGTTCATGCTGGAGCCGTATGAGCCAGAGTTTCCGGAGCCTCACCAGATGGTGTACGATGCCCCAAAGGGCAAGATAGGGTTTACGCCTCGTTCTTCATATATGGGAATCTAAGATTCCCATTAACGAAGTTCGTATACCGTGTTTTGGAGAAACACGGTGTGCATTTGACGGAGGTGCACCCAATGGCGATTGCTAAAGTTCGCCATTTCGAATGGGTGTGCCGTATTTTGGGCATCGAGCCCCGCGTCGACCGTCTGATGACCTTCTACACCTGGAGGTGCATCCAGGGTTGGTATACCCTTGTTACTCGGATCAAGGGGTTAAAAATCTGCGCTACCGAGCGTAGTCTTCATTCTTGGAAGCGGGAGTTTTTCTTCATCTCCGCTCGCATCGTCCCCATCGCGATGACGTTCAAGAATGGGCGGGCGCTCCCCAACCTTCACGCCTCCAATTACCAGGAGACGGAATGGTTCGCCAAGATCTCCCAGATCCAGACTCCGGTCTATCGCTTCGCGGAGTCTGGGATGGTGCTGCTCGGGATGAGCCGCGTGTGGAAGGATGCTGGGTCTGGGACGCCGCAAATACCCATCATTCTTGAATACGATTTGAACTATTTCCCTTACGGTATGCTCTGTCTTTTGTGTTGGTTTAGGGTTTTTCTTCTAACATTATCTTTTTTATTTTAGAGGGGAACGACTTACAGTCGCTCTTGCATCCGCGGGAGACTGGTGGTCCCGCACGGTTGGGTACTCGTGATCTCGATGAGAACGAGTTGCCCATTCTGGAGCAAACGGCGGATAGATTCGTAGAGGTCTACCCGCCGGGCCACGAAATTTTGAGTGCCACTCGGCCAGGTAAGGAGTTTTTTAATCCTCGTCCTCTTCATGCTCAAACTTCTGCTGGAGTTCCTCTGATTTTGTCATCTTCTGATGAGGGATCCGCAGATGGGCGTTTCTTTGTGAGGAAGAAGAAGGCTGCTGGCGTGAAGGGCAAGGCGAAGGTTACTTCCATCGTCGACCTGGGAAATCAGTCTGATTCCGAGACTGAAAGTGAGGAGGCGGCGGGGAACCTTGGTGGTGGCGAGCCCATTGTCTCGGAGGTTGAGACGGCTGTCACCTCCGAGCAACCAAGCGTTGCGACGGTGAATGGCGTGAAGAGGCCAGTTCCATCGGGTTCCTCTCCACCTGTCAGGTCTTTCAAGATTAAGAAAACCCGTAAGTATATTTTTTGTGTACCTTTTCTGCATTTCTTTCCGCCATTGTTTTTAATATTTTGTTCTTTATGCAGGAGTGGACATATCCGCCTTCCAGAGCGGTGCGGGAGGAAGCAGTTCAGGACCCACGACGATAGGTTTGGTCAACCTATCCGAGGCGATGACCCAGGCGGCTGCGCCTGTTTCCGGTGCTGGTTCAGTTGCTCATACTGTTGAAGCAACTGTTCCAGTTATGACGTCATCTCCGCCGGCCGTCAGTGCCATCTTTACCACATCCTTCACTGGGCCGGCAGTGACTTTTTCTGCGAGCTCCTCCGCAGCGGCGACCACGGTTATGAGTTCATCTCAAATGAGTTCATCTCCGATGGTCTCTACCACAGTGGCTTCTACCGTGCCCCCTCCGGTGTCAGCGACTGCCTCGTCCTTGGCCGGTTCTTCAGGTATGTTTGGGGTTGGGACCTCTAGACTTACCTCTGTTGATGAGGGGGTCCAATCTTTGCTTCATTCCCATCTCCTTGACCTCTTGGATGGATATCCCTTAGGTTCGGGTGATGAGTTTGGCTGCTACCGGCCTGTTATCGACCCTACAGGTGTGTGGGGTTACTTTGGCCTATTATTCATTCTTATCATTTTTTTCCTAACTGTTTTTTGTTTTTGCAGTTTCGGATTCCAATGAGGTGTATGCTCCAGGTTTGAATATCCGCCGGGGAACGACCCTCCGGACGGCTGCGGACTGCGTTGACTGGGCGCGCCTTGCCTCCCCAAGCGGTGCGTTGGGGGAGGCAATGGCTAGCTACCAGGAGGGCAGGTTGTCCAACGAGCTCCGAATCCTTCTCGCTAGGATGCAGCCGCGTGTCGAGTTACTTTGTCGTGAAAACGACAAGCTAAAGACTGCGCGTAGCCTGGAAGTGGCTCAGGTGCGATCACTGCGGGAGGAGAATAAGAAGCTTGCTGCCACCGCTGCGGAGAAGGAGAAGGCCTTCAAGGACCTTGAGGTCGAGATCCAGGCCAGGCATGAGGCCCGTTCCAAGGCTACCCAAGCTGTTAATGAACAGCTTAGGTTGGCCAAGGAAACTGCGCGTAATGCGACCGGAATGCCCCCAAAGTTGAAGCCGTTGCTGAGCCTCTGCGCGCTGAGAACGAAGAGCTTAAAGCCAAACTAGAGAAGCTTCAGCAGGCTCATGATGCTTTGGCTTTAGAAGATGCTAAGAAGCTACAAGAGCTCTTGAATCAGAAGGGTATGCTTGATCGCACTGAGCGCAAGCTTATGGGCATTGAAGAGGCTGCTGCCAAGGATGTGTTTCTTGCCAACCTCAACAAGAATGAAGCCGAACGCGCTCGCGATCAAGCTCAAGCTACCCTTCAAGAAGCTCTGACCAACAAGGGATGGCTTCTACGAGAAGCGTTGCCACAGGTACGCATAGTTCCATAATTTCTTTGCTTTACGCTTCTTTATACTTAGAAAAGTTTTATATATATATATATATATATATATATATATATATATATATATATATCTGTAGGTTGTGCATCGGATTTTCGCGAACACATCTTATGACGATGCCATGAGTGCAGCCCTCAATGCTTCTCATGAGGATGGGGAGAAAGCTGGTTTCTTGCTTGGTCTAGGATTTGCAGAGAAGGGCATCCCGCCTTCCAACTTTCCTTTACACGATGTTGACACTGAAGCTGCCTACGACCAAGCTGTGAACCAGTATGCTGCCTTCCCGCATCCGGTTGTGGAGAAGGTGAATGAAATTGCTGCTGATGACGGGCTAGCTGTTCTCAAAGCTTTCCTTGAACCGCCGCAGCCAACTGATGGTGCGGGTTCAAGTGGGTTTGGAGGGAGTGGCCCCGAAGCTTGAACCTTGAGATCCCTTTCAACCGTTAGGGTAGATTTGTATTTTTGTAGGCGGGTAAATACCAAGCCATTTTGTAATGTTTGAATTTTTGTTGTGAATATAAATGTTTTGTTAACGTCTTTCCTTGTAAACATTATATGATTTGCTCATGCATATTTTAGTTTAACTTAGCAATTTTCTAAGTGTTTTGAATAAGTTAATCTTTCGACGCGTGTCAGATGATAGGTTAATGTTCTGTTCCTCTATCATGATTGTGCGGGTAGGACCGTCACTTTCACTTAGTAGGATGACCAAACTTTACCTATATCTGACCTGCGTGAAGGTTTTCCTCATCTTCCCCTTAGAAATATTTACTGTTTTTGTGTTTATGCGGGTTGTGCCGCTTTCTACACGCAACGACTTACTTCCCCTCACTTATTTATGCGGTGAATACCGGCATATCAGTGTGGTCAGTTCATAAGTATAAAGGTAAGGCTATCAACACAATGTGATAAGGAGAATCATTTCCATTAGAAGTGGCTCTAGGCCTTTTCTTTACAAGTTTGAAATTGATCTACATGTAACATCTGCGTAATTGAGCTCCATTCCATGTTCTTGGGATGGGGGTGCCATCGAGCCTTTCGAGCCGGTATGCGCCCTTTCCCAAAACTTCTTTAATAATGTATGGCCCCTCCCAGACATTGAAGTTGCAGAGTTTTATCCGCGTGTTGTAGTACTTTCGCATTTGTCTCTTGTAGTTCTCTTCACGCGCTGCGGCTAAGTCTCTGCGTTCTTCGGTTAGCATAAGGTCTAACCGTCTTTCCGCATCGTTGTCTTCTGGTTGAGTTATGACTCTTGGTGAGGGTAGACCGATCTCGACTGGAACCATGGCTTCAGTGTCATAGGTGAGGCTGAACGGGGTTTCGCCCGTGCTTGCCTTTTTTAGCGTTCTGTTCGCCCAAAGGACGTGTGGAACTTCGTCCACCCAGACGTATCTATGCTCCAATAGTCTTTTCTTTATGCCGTCGACGATGCTCTTGTTTGCTCTTTCCACCTCACCATTACCCTGCGGGTGTGCCACTGAGGTAAAGGTGTGGGTGATTTGAAGTTATTTCAGCCACTTTTGTAGCTTCTGGTCAGCAAAGTTGGTGCCGTTATCGCTCACCAAATTCTGTGGAAGTCCAAAACGACAAATAATAAATTCCCAAATAAATTTTTTGATATGTTTTGCGGTTGTTTGGGCTAAGGGTTTTGCTTCTATCCACTTGGTGAAGTAGTCGATGGCTACCACTAGGAACTGAACGTTCCCTGCTGCTGTGGGAAATGGGCCTGTCACATCGATGGCCCACTTCTGGAATGGCCATGAAGAAGTGACTGGAACAAGTTCGTTCTTCGGGCGATGCGTGTTGGGTGCGTAGAGCTGGCAGGACCTACATTTTCTGATGTAGGCCAGCGCATCCGTATGCATCCCCGGCCAAAAGTATCCCGCGTTGTTTAGCTTAGCTACAACTGCGCGTGGACCTGCGTGTACTCCACAGATGCCTTCGTGTACTTCCCTTAGGAGGTAATTGGTATCTTGGTCGTCAACGCATCTGAGGAGTGGGCCCAGAAAATTACGCCTGTAAAGTATGTCATCAACATGTTGATAGTTCAGTGATTTACAGCGTATCTTTCTTGCCTGTGTCTTTGACTCTGGTAGTATACCCGCCGCAAGGTAATTTATGATTGGTGTCATCCACGTTTCCGTGCCGGTTTGGATGACACAAATTTCCTTGTGCGGGACTGATGGTGCTCCAAGGAGTTCAACGCGGATGTCCTTTCCCAAGTGGGTGAAGGCTAACGATGCAAGCTTGCTTAACGCATCCGCAGATTTGTTTTCGCTTCGCTTGATGTGCACAACTTTGCAATCGTTAAAATCGCGCATAAGAGTTTTGGCTTGTGCAAGGTAGAGGGCCATTATGTCATTCACGGCCGTGTACGTCCCGTTTATCTGGTTGGCTACTAGCATGGAGTCCACGTGGGCTTCCAAGTTTTTTACCCCCATCTTACGCGCAATTCTTAATCCGGCCAAGAATGCTTCATACTCCGCTTCATTGTTCGTACTTGGGAAATCAAGCCGAATAGCATAAGTGTATTCTTGGCCTGCCGGGTTAGTTAGTTTCAACCCTGCGCCTGAACCTTCGTTGTTGGCTGCTCCATCAGTATAGAGTCGCCAGACATCGTTAGTGTCTTGTGCTGGAGAGGGTTGAGCCTCTTCCTGGCACTCTTTTTCCCGCGATGCGGGGACTTCCGCAATAAAGTCGGCCAAGACCTGGCCTTTTATGGCTGGTCTTGGCTTATACTTTATCGCGTATTCCCCCAACTCAATTGCCCATTTGGCTAGGCGTCCCGACAACTCGGGTTTGCCTAGAACGTTTGCAAGTTTGAAGTTGGTGAGAATGGTGATTGGGTGACCTTGAAAATATCGTCTTAGCCTGCGTGAAGCCTGTACAAGCGCTGAGACTAATTTTTCCAGGGTAGAGTACCGGGTTTCCACGTCCGTTAAGACGCGACTTACGTAGTAGATGGGCATCTGGATGCCTTTTCGTTCTACTAGTAAGACTGCCCCGGTTGCTCTGTCTGTGGCGGAGAGGTAGAGAATTAATTCCTCCCCCACTTCTGGTGCTGTGAGCGTTGGGAGTTCGATCAAGCGTGATCGAATCTCTTGAAAAGCTGCTTCCGCTTCTGGTGTCCAGCGGAAGTGCGTTTTCTTCAAACAATTTCTCAATGTTGACACGAATGGGAACGACCTATCCACATGGTTTGCCAAAAAGCGGTTAAGTGCGACTAGTCATCCATTCAGTGTCTGAGCCTGTTTGATGGTAGTAGGTGATTCCATTTTCATAATGGCTTCGACCTTTTCAGGGTTCGCTCTGAAGCCATCTTGGGTAACGATGACTCCTAAGAACTTCCCTTCTTCCATCCCAAAAGAACACTTGCTCGGGTTGAGCTTCATGTTTATCTTTCTGAGCGTGTTGAAAGTTTCTTCGATGTCTTTCAACATCGCTTCTGGCTCGAGGATTTTGATGACCAAGTCATCCATGTAAACTTCCAAGTTCCTTCCAATTTGGGCGTGGAACTCTTTGTCCATCAGGCGTTGGTACGTGGACCCAGCATTCTTAAGTCAGAATGGCATCATTTGGTAACAAAATGTGCCATCGGGCGTCCGAAATGCGGTTTTGTCCTGATCGTTAACGGCCATGTGGATTTGATGGTATCCCTTATACGCATCAAGGAAGCATTTAAGGCGAAACGGTGCTAACGAATCTACCTTAAGGTCAATTTCGGGTAACGGGTAACAATCCTTGGGGCATGCTTTGTTTAGGTCTTTAAAATCTATACACATGCGCCATTGTTTGTTGGATTTCGGTACCATGACGGGATTTGCAACCTATGTTTGATATTTACTAACGCGTACGATTCCTGCGTCAAGGAGTTCCTTGACTTGGGTTCTACACGCGTTAGCCTGTTCCGCACCCATTACGCGACGCTTTTGTATGACCGGCGTAAAAGCTGGGTCACACTTGAGCTTATGCTCCGCCTTACTTCGGGGTACACCAGTCATGTCAGCTGGTGTCCATGCGAAGATGTCAGCATTTTGTTGCAATAAGCGTTTGAGTAAGGTGCGTGTAGGATTAGTGATCGTTGTGCCAATGGTAACGGCCTGGTCAGGGTACTTGCCATTGAAGGCCCATTCTTCTGGCTCGGTAATGGTTGGTTTAGCGATCTTTGGTTTGGGTTTAGATGAGACAGATGCGATGCATACCTGGGGAATACCCGTAATCATCGCGACACCCTCAGCTGTTGGCCATCCCATCATGCCTTGGACCGAAGACACCACGGCATTAAATCTTGCCATCCCATCTCTCCCGAAGAGAATGTCGTATGTGTGGTGTGGCTTCCTCATTACGACGAAGTCCACGTCTTCTGTGCGGGAGTACTTCCCGTCCGTGAGAGTGACGTGGAAAGATAGGATACCCAAGGGGGTGTTTGTGCTGCCATCGAACCCTTCCATCGAGGCGTAAACCGTTTTTAGGCGTTCTTTGTCTTCGTCGTCTAGCTTGTCGGAGAACTGCCTGTACATGACCGTTGACGAAGCGCCGTTATCAGCAAGAGTGCGGGAGGTGATATAGTGCCCCAGCTGGCTTTGGATGACTATGGGGCCTTCTTTGTTGGGCCCTCTTGGCACACGCGGGAAGCGCACTTCGGCTTCCTTCCACGCACTTGGCTCTGTTGTTCGTCGTTTTCTTCCTCTGACGTTTCCATGAACCATGTGAATGCTGATGTCGACGGGCTTTCTTCCATTGCCCTTGTACCGATTGTCATTCCTCCCTCCGTTCTTGATTGACGCCACGAGGTGTGTGAGTTTCCCATCTTTGACGAATGTTTCGACGATATCCTTCAAAGATGTGCACTTCTCCGTGGTATGGCCTTTTGTCCCGTGGAAGTCACAGGATTTGCTCTGATCAGCGTTATGACGCTGTCGGATTATCGGAGCCTTTGGCCATGGGAGTTTCTCGATGGCAAATATCTCGGTGACGCTTTTGGTGAGTGGCGTCCATCTGGGATTCCGGTTTGACGAGTGCGTATTGTCCCTTCCGCCTAAGAGAGGGCGAGAGCTGGATGAGGTGTCAAAGTTTATCCTTGACTGCTAAATACCAAGCTTCCTCTTCTTATTTTTCGGGCGGTACGGACGTTATTTTCTCTTGTCCTCTACGTGTAGAGATTTGTGCTCTGGGGAAGATTTCTACCCAGTTGCTTCTCCATCTCGGCGAAGCGTTTGGCTGCTGTCATGATGGCATCCCACGTGGATGGCATGCCATCCTTACCCGTCAACGTGCGGATGAGCTCTGGGTACTCAGCGCCCTGGATAAAAGCGGCGCGAACAAGATCTTCGCTAATGGTGCCCAGACTTAGCTTTTTTGAGTTGAAGCGAGTGATGAAGTCTAGCAAAGATTCGTCTTCCTCTCGGACGCAGTTGAGGATCGTCCATTGCTCTTCAGTATATTTTCTTTGTTGACTGAAGTGCTGGCTGAACTTGTGCTGGAAGTCTGCCCAATCATAGATGTGGTGGACCGGTAGACGATCAAACCACGCTCTAGCTGCCCCGACGAGCGTCATTTGGAACATGTAACACCACGTGGGTTCCGTCCATTTACTGACGGTTGCCCCCGCTATAAATCTATTCAGGTGATCGTCCGGGTCAGATATGCCATCGTAAGTGCCTATGTTGGACATCTGTTTGGCACTCTTTGGAGCGATTGCTTCCGCAATGTCCCTTGCGAATTTGGACGTTCCCGCATTCGCAACAGTTGGTCTGAAAGTTTTGGGGAAGTCACGTGGGTTTCCCCCCGTGTTCTTTGGTTTGAAGGTTTCCTCGAAATTTCTCTTCGAGTGGAAGTCTTCTTTACGCTTCCCTTTCGCCTTATGATGAGGGTTTGCGTCACTGTCAGATTCTTCCCAATCTTCATCGTCCAAATACTCGCAATCGTTGCTCATGTTGAGCTGTTGGTGAGTATTTCCGAATTCATCATTGGCCTGTTGGAGTGAACGTAAACGTTCATCCAACTCGGCTTGGAATTCTTTCTGACGTGCTTCCGCCCAAGCCTTAACTTGTTCTAGTGTTTGGCGGGGAAGCCTCGTCTGTTGTTTCTCCAACTGGGTATCAACGAATCCCAGGGGAGGATTGTTTACTGCACTTGCCCCGGCTTGGGTAACCGGGGTAGTGTTCGTAAAAATCGTGTATTCACCGGTGTTCCCCCCCAGTAGCTGGGGTTGTGGTTACCGGAGTTTCTTGGTCACTCGGTGGCCTTGGCGTCGGAGTGACCTTAACCATCTTTCTAGAAGTTTGAAAAAACTGAGAAAAAGAAATAGTTCTAGCTTAATGCACAGATGGCGCCAATGAAGAAACACTAAATGACCCCGGCAGATTAAGGATAATCTGGGGGTTAAGTAGATGTTTCCCACGAGGGTTAGGTCCGGCAAAGACGGTTATTCTTCTCGACCTGCAAAACAGACACCGTGAGCTCGTCACTGAGAAGGGGGGGTTCCTCCTTGTGACCACCCTCCGGCGTGAGAATCAGACTAGATTGCTCTGAATATAAGTGTATATTGAGAGAAATAGCTAGAGAGAAGATAAGATGATGATACCGTTCCAAGGTGTTGGAGTATTTATAGCCGAAGGTAGGTTTCCAAGCAGGTACGGCGAGCTGTATAATATTCCTTTTCCACCAACTACGGGCTATGTTCGTGCCACGATGGGAGTTGGTGGGTAGGCAGCGGCTGATGGCGACGTTTTGTACTGGAGCATGCTCCTCCTCGTACTATTGTCGGTGAGCTGTAACCCTGTGATTGGTTCATGGGTCGCTTTTACCAGATCTTGTCTATTTGTCCATACCTTGGTAGGTATAGTACAAAAGATCTTCTGGAAGCGTACGGACTGGCTCTTTTGGGCGGGAATATTCCCGCCCTGCTCATTCCTTCTTCAGGTGACATTGCTGAAGTATAAGAGTCAGTGCTTTATGCGTGTAGCTTTACTGTTAGTGCGGGTAGCCTTCCTTCTTGGTTTGTACCCATAGCTGCGGGAACATGCAGGGTACTGTACCAAGGGAGGCTTTCCTGCGGGAACAGCTGGCTTACTGCGTGTAAGGTCTTCATCTCTCTGAGCATGGTGGGTCCTGCGAATCCAGTTGGTCTTTGCGCAGACGTACCTCTAAGGTGAGTCTTGCGAGTCCAACTGGGCTTTGCTGGGACCTACCTCTTCATGTCGCTAATGAAACAAAGGAGGCCGATGGTCTTACACAACTAACTTAGTAGGTTGACTTTTTTTTTTCTTTTCTCCCTTTTTTTCCTTAAATTTTATTAAATGTGAAAGTTAATGGGTTTAAGAAAAAAAAACTATCACCAATTTATATGGGAGATATGAGGGATGACCCTGACTTACAAGGGTTCGAGTCCTGATCTCACCCGGTTTTACCGCCCCTCGCTTTCGTGCCATTAGGCGGGTGTGGGGGTCGGGTTTTATCCGGTGAATCCCTCAATAGGGTGGACCGCTAGGGGCTTCGTCCGTCCGTAATAGTGGACGGCTCGGGCTACCTTTGACCAATGGGGGCCACGTACGGAGTATCCGGCATTACTTAGTTTGTCGTTAAAAAAAAAAGAACTAAATGGGCCCTTTATTTTTTCCCTTAATTTTGAGTAGATTTTATTTATTTGTATCTCATGTCATTATAATCATAGCTTTTTCCGTCATAGTTGTAACTCTAGTCACTTGCTCCTAGTGACCTTAGGACTGTCTCCGTCTTATGCTGTCAAAGAAATTATAATTGGACACCGAAGCTGAATTAATACAAATCGGAAAAGAATCTAATTAGACATGAATCGTGAATTTTAAAAATTGTAGAAAATAACAGTACCGTCTATACTCTATATACTCTTTAATGAATTATATTTTTGTTATAATAAATATGAAGAGTGACATATATATGGGCTTGAGTTTGTTTTATAAGATTGTCATAATCTAGATTATATTATTTGATTAATTTTACTTTATAATTATTAGTATTGTACTTTGTAGCGCATCAATAATACATGATATCTTATGCAACCATCATTTTTTCTACATGGCTCAAAGTTGCAGGGTTGTTTCCTCCTTTACTTCTCTTTTTCAAACTTCTAATCGTCACTTTTACGGCCAGATATATATTGATTATCACAGGATATGTTCACATTCTCTTCTCCCTCTAGACCCACCTTCAAGACACATTGTACACTTATATTGAGTAGGTTTTATTTACTTTTTTGTCGTCGGCATCATGTCTTCACAGGGTTAGGGGTGTAGGGGCATCTTTGATAAGGGGGAATGGTGGTTGACGGTCCCAGGCCAGATCGCCTAGACAGGCCTGAAAGTTGTAAAAATATATATATTGTATATATGCATATATATCTAAAAAATGTATTTTTAATAAAGGAAACAACACCAACCCAATTTAATAAAAGATGTTACAATTACTATTGTATTATTTACTTTGTTTATAAATAAGTTATCGAATTTATATTTTAGTTAAGACTCAAATTTTTAATCACCTTCTGCCATAATTTTTTTAATGATTCTCGAGAACGGCCCTACAGGATAAGCTCATGAACTTAATCCATCTTCGTTGTTTCCTGCCACGACACAAAATATAACTTAGACACCGAACCTGAATTTTATAAACCTTAAAAACAATAAAATAAGCATGAATTAGTTATATTAATAGCAATACCATCTCCTTTTATATAGTCATATTAATGAATGAATTAGATTTTATTCAATAAAATTAGGATTGAGAAAATATTGGAGTTTGTAGTATAAATTACGGTAATCAGAAATATTATTATAATGCACCAATGGGGTGGTGGTCCTTTGGTAAAGACAAAACCTTTAAACACTTGTGTTTGATGGGAAGTTTTTGTGTTCAAGTCCTACAGACAACATAAATTCGACATTTATAAAAAAAATAATATATGATATTTTGTCTTCGTTTTTATACATGGTATTCGGGTAAGATCGTTTAAGTTTCATAAACGACAAAGTTTAAAATAAATTTACCTCTCAATATATATATATATATATATATATATATATACATATGTCTAAAAACTAATTTTCAAAATTGTAATCGTAGATATAGATATAAAAAATAATAAAACTACTCTCAAAGAACATTAACATACAAAAATTTTTATAAAAAACGTTCGTTTTCAAGGGTTCCTTAAAGTTCTTAAATAATTTAACAGTTATGTAATGATACTCATCATATATATATATATATACTAGCTTTAGAAACCCGTATATTACACGGGATAATTAATGTATAAATTATAATTAATAATTTAATGCAAATAAAAAATATAATTAAGTCTCTTTATATTATGTTAAAAATGTATTACAAATATAGTCGTTTTATATCATCAAAAAAAATTTGAATTTTAAATCAAGAATGAGTTGTTCTACTATCGGTATACAATAATGAATCAATGCCACTAGAAGCAACATTTAAAACAATAAGGCATTTCGATGTGAAAGATGTATCAAAAGTCTTTTACAAAAATGTTATACGTTTCATACCCGGCCATAGACAAAAAAGGCACCAGATTTTCCTTTTTAAACAGCTTTCATGTTGTCCTTATAAACGCACTGTTGTTCAACTATCACAATAGTCTCATAATGAATATAAAAAATGAAAGATTTGCTCATGATTTTTAAGACTAAATATTTGTTTAAAAATAAAAAAAGTTTATTATAGCTTTCAATATGAAGATGTCTCAAAAAAATTTAATATTAATGTACTTTTTAAACATAACTCTTTTATATATGCATTTCAATCTTAAAGAAAATATATTCATGACACATAATTATTATATTAATATTTTTTTTATATTAAGTATCTTTAGAATTTAATTTATTGCATTAATAATTTAATCAATGGAGATTAATACTATATTTAGAACCAATACTTTTTTTGTTTTCCATCAATAGAAAGTGATTTTGGAGGAAATTTGATAGTGAGAGTCAACCTCAGAATGACATGTGTCAGAATTATTTTCTTTTATTAGTATAGGTAGATATATATATATATATATATATTAGGTTATTAACCCGTGTACGACACGGGTGGAAATACTGAAATTTTCAAACAAACACAAGTCATTTGAAAGGTTAACATAAGTTGTTATATGTTATTACATAAAAGGCATTCCCTAATTAAACTTTTATTAAAGTGACTGCAATCTGCAGTAAATTATGTTTCAAACTCTTTAACATCATTACCTTATTTTAAATTAATTTTATTATATAATTCCTTTTTATAATTGTATACAATAATCTTGACATTTATGTGTTCAAAAATATTATTTAGTAGAGTTGTATTGTAATAGATAACTTCGACATAATTATAAAAATTTTAAAATCAAATAGGTTAATTAGTCAACTTCCAAAAAATATGATAAGTTTTATTATTTTTGAAATAATAAATGGTGTGTTTATTTTAAACATTAATTTAGGTCAAATATAAGAAAATGAAAATGTTTGTTGAGATTGAAGAGTATCGAAAGCTTTAAAAGTTTGTTGCTAATTGGTCAATTTCCGTATTGAATCAGGTTTAAATGTCTTATGAATATTAAGAAAAAATTAAGATACAAACGTCAAAAAGTGTTAAACTAAAACTAAAAAACAAACATTTAAAATAACCTCTTAGTGAATAAGATTTAAAGTGTCTGGCTTTGGGATCATTGATACCATGTGTCTTTGCCCATTCTTTAATCTGTAGACAATCATCAAAATTTAAAAAGACAAAATGTTATTTGCTTCCCTTATAGCTACATATCCACTCTTAACCTCATAAACTTATAGATCATACTTCTTGTTTATTAACTTTAAACATGTTTTGGTGACCTTAATTAAAAGTTTAAAGTACGAATTTATAGGATTGTACAAAAAACGAAAATACATTAACTAATAATTAATTTTTGTTTACATTAATAAAAACATGAAAATGATAGAAATTTCAAAAGAAATAGAAATACATTATTTAATAATTAATTATTGGTTAACCTAACTAAAACACGTATTGTAAGAATCTTTATAAAAACATAGAAACATTAATTAATTAATAAGAATATTCATTAGTTACATTAATTAAAACACGACAATTAAAAAATTATAATAAAGAAATATTTGTTAACTTAAATGCGCGTTTGAACTAAAATCATTTTACTCAGAACTCGCATTTTCCCTAACATGTTTCGATATGTGACCCGAGCCTGTTCTGACAAACATTTTTAAATAATACTACAATATAATCATTCAAAGTTTCCATATATACTTTGAAATTTCTTACTTTGGCATTGCCAATACAACATGTGAATTACATATGACATTGATGCATTTGAAAATCTCATGCTCCTCAAAATAGTTGGTTGTAACCTGATAAATTATATCTCACATTACATGAATACTAATATCATATCGTAATAAACACTAAAGAAATAATATTAAACATTAAACATAATTCATAATGCATGATTAAATGTGACTTTTATTATTCCATAGTTCAAATAACATGGGTGTTGTAGAAAACATTAATAGTCAATCATTTAAATTTAAAACTATTTTGAAAAACATTAATATAGTCAAATCAATTAATTTTTTATAATTGTTGAAAAACATTAATATAGCCAAATGAATTAATTTCATAACTGATTTGGAAAACATTAATATAGTCAAATCAGTTAATTCCATAACTGTTTTGGAAATAATAAATAAACAATATAAGATTGAGTAAAATCGGTCACAAACCTTTATAAATAGACAATATAAATAGAGATGAGAATAAATTAATAAAATTATAATTATGTCCAAATTTACCAAAATTTGAGTGAAATTGTATTAATACAAATAGTCAAACTGAGTCAAATGATTAATTTACTCAAATTCGGTTTTTTAAAATATAGTCAAAGTCCAATTGTATAACATATTTTTGTAAACTTCGTATAAATGTTGAGAATTCGAATTTGAATATCGTTTAGATACATATAACTTTACATCAATATATAAATTAATGAGAACAATGGGAACAAATGTATTGATTATATAGTATAAATTATTTACTTTTTTTTTTGTAAAAATTCATATAAATAGAAATGAGAATAAACTATTATTATTAAAATTATAATAATGTTCAAATTAACCAAAATTAGAGTCAAATCATATTAAAAAAATAGTCAAATTCAGTCAAATGGTTAACCTCTTAAAATTCGGTTTGTGAAAATATGGTCAAGAATTCGAATTTTAAAATGGCTTAAATTAATATTTTTTACTATTCATTTAAGGGATTTAGTTGAAATCGACATTAAATTTATGATAAATTGAAATATGTAGAAGAAACTATTTTTTTATTTAAGGCATGAATATTAAATAATTATGAAATGAGTTTATAATTATGGATGGTATTCAAAAAATTAAAAAGGGTTGAAAAAAATTAGTCAAATTAGGAATGAGAATTATGTTTAAATATGTAAATGTTGTTTAAACCTATTCAATATAAATGGTCAAATAGTTAATTTATTCAAATTCGGTTTTTTAACAAATTGTGAAAGTAGAATTCTATAACATATTTTTGTAAATTTCAAATAAACGGTGAGAATTGAATTTTGATATTCGTTTATGTGACACCCGGTAATTTCCCAACCCTATAAACTAAGTAATCAACCTAATAATTAGGTGATTGTGAATATTTTGCGCGCTAAATTAGAATCAGCGCGGGCACGTTATGTGCGCCCTGCGCGAGCGCGCTATGTTAGAGTCAGCGCGGGCAATTGTTATGTGCGCCCTGCGCGAGCGCGCTATGTTAGAATCAGCGCGGGCAATTGTTATGTACGCCCTGCGCGAGCGCGCGATGTAAGAACCAGCGTGGGCATATGTTATGTGCGCCATGCGCGAATGTAACTTAACTTTATGTTGTCTGATGGGTTGACCGTCCCGCATGATGCTAAGGCGGGTGCATCCTAAATCGTTTATGCGCGTGCGGAAGGAGAACTAACCTCCCCGCATGGCGGGAACATTGAGAGTTAATTTGTCTGAAGCTCCAAGATGGAATTGACTTCAACATAACTGATCACTATGTTGAAATACCAAGACCACTTGGAGAATCTACAAATGAAACTCAATGTCCCTGACTGCGAGAAGGTTACGTACCTACCCGCAGCAAAGAAATGTCCTTCACGCAGAAAGCTATGCGCACAAAGCTATACGCGCAGAACACTTAGCCTAATCTCCAGATATAAGGGGTTTATTCCCGCCCAAAAAGGAAACAGTTGCGTGTTTCAGAGATTTCTACTTTTTAACTGTACACTGACAAAAGCACCTGAAAAAGCATACTGTAACATGAAAAGTCAACTGTCAGCCACCCTACTCTCACCAACCACAGACCTGCATGTCCTGTCCAAATCAAATCAAAATCTTTTACCCACTCCTCCACTTTTAAATAAATAATAATAATTTCCATACTTTATCATCATTACACCAAGATATGAAAAGATTACAATCCCCTAAAGCAAGGGATTGTGTTCCCTAAATCTTGCCTATAAATATGTAACCCAAATTATCACCCAAACACACTTCAAACTTCTCTCTTAAAACTGCAAATTGCACTAATCATCGTCCAAGCATCCGTTTGATTTTCAATTCCGTTCCTGTTACTAGGTAAGCCGAGATTATAACCCTGAGATCTACTTTCCAACCCTTATATTCTCCTATTTCTGGATCTTAATATATATACTTGTTATTTAATCGTATTCTAGACCTTCAATTCCGAGGCCAACACCAAGAAAACCCGAATCTCGATTAATCCCTTAACAAGAACCACAGGTGAGTCTCACAGCCCCTATTTTCACTGTTTTCACTATTTTTAAACTGTTTTCGGGGCGAGGGACACGTACTGAAATAATGTTTTATCATGGTATACTTACAAGCTATGCAAGCGATTATGTGTTTAAATTATGTTTCATGATGAGCAATGCAAACGGTTATCTATGGTTTTCGATGTTAGTGCACCAGATTCGAGCAAGTGATCACTTTACCATTGGAACTCTAAGGGTAGGGACTGCTGGTTTGATCCGCCCACTCGTAGGGGTCGCACCTCTTACACAGACGAGTGCCTAGCATGTCACGGGGCAGTACTATGGGATTGAGCCCGCTCGTAGAGGTCGCTCCTCTTACGCAGACGAGCGCCTTGTTTTCCGGCACAACGTCCGCGCGTAACCCGCGGGACGGTATTATTCGCTCGTAGTGGCAGCGCCACTTACACAGACGAGCACGGTACTCAGAAATGTTCGCGCGTAACCCGCGGGACGGATTTATCAAAGGAAACGTTATCAGAACTAAGTTTTACTAAGCATGTGTTTCAATGATGCTATCAGAATTATGTTTTAGAATGATTTTTATCAAGACTATGATGCAATACGATTTATCAAGTTACTAAAACTTGTGAACTCACTCAGTTTATACTGATTCAAATGTTTTACGTGTCTTTCAGGAGATAACTAGGTAGCGCATGGAGTCACACATAGAGCACCTCACGCTGAACATCTAAAACTAGCTTTTTGGAAGATTTTAGTTCTATCCCTTCGATGCGCGCGGTTGTTCCCGCCACGCAAGGGGATATGGCGTGGAAATCTTCAACAGTTTTTATACTTGGATGTTTTTATGTAATCTTTAAACAATGTAATGTATTTGTATTAAACATTTCATGCGCAATGAAAATCTTACTTTGAATGTTTGCAATGGCCCGTGCTTAATTATCAATCCCCACTCGCGCGCGCCCGGCTGTTTCCGCCGTTCAGGGCCGGGTGTGACAGTTTATGTATATATATATGTATATATGTATATGACATTTGAATGAGGAAAATCGGTTTCTAAAATGCCATATTAAATCTGTATAAATCTAAAAATGGAAAGTAAGATCATATTGGAAAGTATGATAATGTTTTAAGTTGCGTTGACATTGATGATTTAATTGAACTTTGACCAACAACAATATAAGATTGATTATCTTACTGTAGATAATTTAATGTCTTATAGAATAATCAACTAAATTTCATTTCCTGATTATATAATAATCAATTGAATTACATAAATTGTGAAAAATAAATAAATATATGAATACTAACAGAAATATACATCAATATTAAACAAAAATAAAAGACATCTTATCAAACAATCCTCAATCTATCTATGAAATTAGCTATATCAAGTTGGGACAATAACCTGAAATGATAAAATTAAATATTAATATTAATATCACATAATAAATAAATTACAAATTATGGAAGATTTGATTCATGTGAAAAAAATGTAAAATTGATGTTATGATTTACAACCGGAAAAATTGAATCACGTTACCGGAAAAACGAAATAGTGAAGATCTCTATTGAATCTTCGATTTTGATATATAACCTAAACTGATTATAAGAAAAAAATCATATAATTATTAATATAAACACAAACAAAAACGGAAAACAAAAATAATTATAACTGATATAAAACCTTACTAGAATAATATAATAAGAGTACCAAATAGAGTATGAAATATAACTACCGGAATAACATTAAGAAATTTACGATCATGTTTTGTCAAATATTTTCTTCTTGAAGTTTATTAATGATTCTATATAAGAATCATAATTTATGGCAATTAAAATATCATGTACCAAGAATAATTTGTTGGTACATAATATATATACAATAAAAAAATAAAATAAAAGATAACGTCCTCAAAGAAAAAATCACAAATTAAAGAAGTAAGTAGTTAATGTAATAATAAAAAAAATAATGAAATGAATGGTAAGAAATAAAAAAAACTTACAAATGTTTGATATAGAGGATGTCAGATAAACAATAGTCAGAAAGAGAATGGATGCAAAGTATAAAATTAAATTGCATAAAAATAAACATAAATACAATATATAAGAGACAAATTTTTGAATTTATTTTACATCTCATTTATTGTTGATAAATGAGATGAAATGGAATGTTTGACTAATCTATTGAAAAATAGTTAATTTAGACATGATGTAATTAATTTCAAATTAAAAGCTGTAAATTTGCTATTTTAGAGAAGAGGCCGAAAGTTACTAAAAAATAAAAGATTTCCAAATATATTGACCTACAATTAATTATTAGTAATTGAGTTTATTTTTGATTTATTTAATTGTTAAGAAAATTAGAGAAGTGGAAGATATATTTGAAAATAAAGAGAATTGTCCAATAGAGAGGGGCCATGTGGAGGCAAACTAATTTATTTTAATAGTATATATATATATATATATATATATATATATATATATATAACTTATGTTGTCTTCGTTTTGTACATGGTATTTGGGTTAGATCGTCGCCTATACTCTAGTAGGGCTGCTCACATTCCAAAGCTGTTCATTGTCTCTATTAAGTCACCATTCAACACACGTTATATCCTCCTAGCAAACAGTCACGCAACTTCCATAACTATTTAAAGTCACACAATATATTAGAGAGTATGTATATTTTTGTAAACAATATTATAATACTTATCCGAACACTTATCTTGTAGTTTTGAGTATATATTTTTTTAGACGGAAACTAACACACCCTCTACTTTTTATTGTTCGCGGGACTTAAGCCTTTAATCATTGGAAATACAAACTCGTATCCAATTTCTTGATATTACTAGGCCAAAGACACATTGATGTACTTTTTAGTTATAATCTCAATAAATTTTATGGATAGGTTATATATGTGGTTACATGAAGAGGTTATTGTTACTACCAATTAAAGAAAAAATTATAAAGGATTACATACCAATTGAAGATAGTTGATGTGCATGCAAAATGGATTAGAGCACACATTAGCTTCCTCATACAGATCTCTTTAGTTCAAAATCATATTTGTCAGTCGTCACGAACTTTAGCTCATCTTTAAATCCTTCAATACGTTCCATGTCTGTTAACAATTTAGTTTTTAATATTTATTTTTTCATGTTTTATTCTTATTGTGTTTCCTTCGTTTACAAAATTCGCAAAAATTAGTTCAATGAACAGTGAGGCGTTAATATAAGGAGTGCGATTGAGTTCAAAATTTTCATCTTCATTATGAGAAATTACATGGGAGAGTCTAGTAAGATATAAAGTTAAAATTTTTACTCAAGAATGAGATTTTTTTTGGGTGATTTGTGTAACTTTGTTGTTGTGGCTGCTCTGGCGACTTGATGGAAGTTGTTTAGCCCTTCAAACTCCATAGCATTTCTAAAATTTTTATTTTTAAAAGTTGAGATGATCATTATATGTTCTTACGTATGATAATGTTATCACATAACAATAGTGCTTACTATATGCATTGGATATCTTTAACTACCTTTTGAACTTCGAAAAAATAAGTCATTCGGTAATACCACTTGTTTACATAGGATAAACATAAACTTCTAGATAGTCAACAAATTAATTAATTATCTAATTGTAAAAAGTTGTCTTAACAAATTTGGTTGTAAAAATCTCGTCTAAGTGTTGCTTAATTCCCGATTAATCTCTAGTTAGTACCCTACCGACTAGTGCCGATTAATCACTATTTGGTCGATATCGGTTAAAACTGAAAATGTTATATATAGAAATTGGTATACCATATATGTATATTTGAAAAATTATACATATATATGAGTTTTAGTCTTATCATCAATCGTTATTAATCCTGGTTAATCACTAGTCTCCACCTTACAGTCTGACTAGCGTCTAACGAATTGTAGTAGCTAGCAAGCAACCTATAAGACTTTTAAGCCGTTAACTAAGGAATAGTATTCCTTGGAAGAGTTTTGAGTGGATGACTTATTATTATGTGAATAACGTGTGGTAAGCTTTCACATTCATAATTTACCTAACCTTCTATGCAAAAAAGACAGAAACTCACCGTTTTGTAGATTTCCATATTGACGAAGACTATTACTCAATGTTAAACACACTGTGTGGTACCATGCATCATCTCCCTTATAAATTTTCAAGAAGAAAAATGGAGATATTTTGTAAGACTTTTATTTCCATTAAGTACGTACGTAGTTCTACTAAATATATTTAAACACGTCATGGACTTTGCGTCATGATTCATGCTACATTTGGTCTTAAACAGTACTTAAACTCATAACTCTTAGGTCTAGAGTTGCACAAATCCGTTAAAAACCCAACATCAATTCGGGTAGGAACTGAGCCGGTTTCTAGTAAAAGTAGTAAAAACCGGTTTGTGGGTGAAACCGGTTCGGTTTTAAACCGTTAAGAACCTAAGTTGATGGAACTGGTTACGTTATGAAACCGGGTTTCAAAGAAAAAAAATCTAAAATTAAAATTAAATACTTATCATAAACAACATAAAAGTCATGTTTTATTTTATTTCATTTAATAGTTTTAAAAAGTAACACAAAAAATCAAAAAAAAAATACTTTATTAAATTAGATATATATAATATACATTTTTAATATTTAGTCTTGGTCTTTGACGTAGTCGTCTTCTGGAGTTGTAGTGTTTAATCTTCGGAGTCACACAAGTGTACTAATAAAACCGTATGCGAGTTCTTAATCAGAAATTGGAGATGATCTCCGGTTTCTACCTCCGAATTGTGTATTTCTTATTCGAGTTGTAACATTTGGGATACGTTCTATTGCGTCCAAGTGATCCTTCAAACAAATATATATTTCCACTGCCACGGGAGTCAACCTTATTCTTCTAAGTAATAAAACGTGCCACTAGTAGAAAATGGGACTCCGAAGCTACTGTTAAAGCCCGGAGATGTTGAAAGTTTAACTACGTTAATTATGTCGACTTTTGTTTATATTTGAATCAGGGTATTCATTCAGGAAGAATAGGTTGTTCTGGCTCAATATCGTCAAGGATTCCTAACTACCGCATGGGAAGAGGGGTTTATTGTGCCCGTTCTTTTCCATGTCGATCTTTGTATAGTACTACAACTAGCCCACATCCTCTTACGAAGTCGAAGATTCTTAATATCACTACTTCAGCCCAAAGAAACACTCTTGGGCTTTGATATTATAGATAGAAATCATTCCCATCATTGTACAAACCCTTGGCCCACAATAAGATTAATTTTAACTAGTTAGTCCAAATTTAGTTGAGATTTAACTAACTGAGCTGAAAAATGAAAGTGACTTGCTACATGTTCTAATTAGGGGTGTTCAAGATCAAATTATCCGGTTTTCAAATATCCGAAAAGTTCGGATAGTGGATATTAATATCCAAATCCGTATCCGAAATTTCGGATATCCGAAATTTCGGATACGGATTCGGTTATTGAAATGGATGATCCAAAAAAAATTGTTTATGCATATAATAAAAACTAAACCTATGTTCAAATTTCCAAGTTTCCAACATTGAGATGAAAAAAATTCAAGAAATTCATGGATAAATTCAAACTTAAACAATTTAAACAGCCAAAAACTTCCAAACAAATTCTAAGATAAATTCCAAAACTAATAAGCCAAAATCATAATTTTCATTAACTGTTAAACAAAAAAGTTACATGGATAATTCGAAAGCAAAGTGATATAGCAAAGGTAGCGACGGAGAGCAGCGGGGAAGGTGTTTCGGCAGGTGATGGGAGGCTGCGACGTGGAAAATGGAGAATTTATAACGGATGGAAAACCCTAAACTTAAGTTATAACTTATAATATATATTAATTATTTTTAACTATTTTTTAGTTTTCGGGTATCGGATAATCCGATTATCCGATTCTTTTAGAAATCGACATCCGAATCCGAATCCAAAAATTCGGATTATCCGGTTTTCGGGTATCCGAAAATTCGGATATCCGAAATTTCGGATAATTCGGTTTCGGATTTTCGGATATTTCGGGTTCGGTTTCGGATCCGGATTTTCTAATGCACAAGGAACTAGTGGGATGCGGCTTTAAGGAACACGCTGGAGTTTTTGCAACGAGTCATTTTAGTGTTGTCCGACATTAGACATAGAACTTCGACCAGATTATAATAATAATAATAATAATAATAATAATAATAATAATAATTATTATTATTATTATTATTATTATTATTATTATTATTATTATTGGGGGGTGGGGGTGTTGGTTCTCTCTGCTTCAAGAAACAAAACAATGTTTTATAGCATTTGCCATTTGAACAAATTAGGTTGAGACTTTAGGAGGTTGAGCGGTTTTACATTTTAATGAGTTTTTGAGAGATGGATAAGTGGTGTAATCACACCTAAACATCTTATACTATGTTAGACTGTTAAAATGATCAATAACTGGTTTCTAACTGCTAAAAATGAATATATTGCCGTTAGAAAACGATCAAAGTGTTTAAAACCAAATGTTAACATTAGTAACCAATTAACAGTTTATCAATCTATTAAAAACAACCAGTTTAGGTTAACCGATTAGTAATTGGTTGAAGTTTAAACAATTATTATTGATTACTAAACATCGGTTACAATTGGTTGGTAATCAGTTTCTCCGAAATGACAAATTTCTATTTCAGGTTGCAGTTTTGGTTTCGATTTGATTATAACACAAATACACAAATACTCTAATAACAAAGACATATTTTTCTTACAAAGTAATGCAGACGAAGAAAAATGGTGTATTCAATGGTAATGAATATAATTTGGATTAAGAGAATAAAACATGCGCAAATAATAAAAACAAGTACTTTGATTAAATTATTACTGAAAAAAACACACTTGGGCTTACAAACGACTTAGCTTTTCAAGCTCAATTATTTATTATTACACCTGATAGTTCAAGTTTATTCATACGTACGTTGCAGGACTTATTAACCGACCAACAAGTAGTTCCCTAGTAAGGAGACTGGCCAACATAGTTACCAGGAGGATTATAGCTACAAATTATGAACCACCCACCATTATTGGCACATTGCACCCTAGCGCACCCAAGTTGATTCGAATTACGCCACACCACTTGAGTATAATGCCCACAAACCTTTCCACTGGCACACGTATTGGAATTGTGATTATAATCTGCTTTTTCATTTACCCATAAGTTCACAGCTGCAGTACCCGAGAACGCACCACCACCCTTGGCAAGGTTCTCACCATATGGTCCACCAGAATGGATGAGATTGCAGTCTCGTGCCCTCTGGTTAGCATAGTTTTGAGCATAGGCAGCCAAGGTCGGGCTCCATACCATGTTTCCAACACCCACTTGAGCTCGTGCCGCATTATGAGCATTCAGGTAATCTCCTTGGCTGTTTTGTGCGTGGGTGCTTTGAAACATGGCCAAACTCAAGAAACACATAACTGCAAATTGAAGTTTGAAAGACCCCATAATTACCCTAGCTTCTTTGTTAAACTATTGGTGTTTGAGGATGGAAATGCATGAACCCGAAGTGCCTATTTATAGGATTTTATCGCTAGTGGAATGACTTGACAAAGGTTAATAAGTTAAGCATACCATTGTAAGCAAACTTCTAGATAGGCATAATTATGAGAAATTTTTTATTTTTTTAAATAGAGCAAGCTTGGAAGAAACCCAAACTAAAACTACATGAAAGCACTTAACATAAGAATTAATATTGCAAAACTTTAATCTATACCAATATATGTGTGTGTGTGGGTGACACACTGTTTTCTATTATTTTTATTTATTGTTTTCTTATTATAATTAGGGTCATGTCTTAAGAATAAAAAAAATTCTTGGGCCTGGGATATAGAAAAAAAAGCCCCTAAAATACAAGCTCAAAAACTATTATATAAATAAGATAAATGTAATAACAATTATAATTAGCAAAAATTAACAGAAATTTTATAAATTTGACTTAAAAATATAAAAAGTGAGGTGTTAGAAGACATAATATCTAAAAATTAACATAAAAGTTTTAAAATTGAAACATGTAATTAAAAATTGGAACATTGATTTTTTTGAAATCATTATACACTTAAACAAGTACAATAATTCTCAAAATTAAATAAACTGAGACATGAAATCTATCGATTCATAGATTAAAACATGAAATTTAATCATTTATGAAATTTAAAAATTACACTACCTCTTGAATTTGGAGAAGGGAAAATACCATTAAAAACCAATATACTTTCTGTTTTTTCTCATAAAAGTTATCAACAATTTTTTGCATGTTAAACTCCCTCTACATGTTAATTTGAACAAAATAGTGACGTAACTTATAAACACCATATTAAACTTATTTTTTTCTTACGTGTTTGTTTTTTAAAACTTAAATTCGAAAACTATATGGAATTTCTCCATGATCGCATACCATCACAATTCATGTTCCTTCATTCATTACTTCTTCTAAATTCAGACAGATGTTTCTTTCTTTTAAGCCTATTGTAATAGTTCTGTGCAATTTTTGATTATAGTGCCACATACATATTATTCTGCTTATGGAAATCACCGCTTTTTTTTTCCTTTCATTAAAGAGTTTCATTTTGAAGATTATCTCACGGAATCAGCTCGATAATACATTTCATTGTCGAAGAATCCGGAGAATACGTTTTCCAGCAACATTGAGATGTTCAAGTTAAAGCCACTTGGTTGTTAGTAGACGAGCTAACGCTAAGGGTAACTTAATATTGTTTTTATTTACGTCACTATTTTGTTCAAATTTAATATGTGGAGGAACTTTAACGTGAAAAAATTGTTGAGTGACTTTTAGGAAAAAAAGAAAAAGTGTTATAAATATATATTATTATGGTTATCAATACCTAATATAGATTAGGCTTATTCTCCAAGTTATCTTTTCCTATATATACATATCATTTTATTGTAATACACACCATATTAATGAAATCTCCATCTTTCTCCCTACATCTCTTTCTCACATGTTTGGCTATTAGGCTTGTTTCACAACACGTTATCAGCACGACTTGCTTTTGGAGTGAGAATGGATTATCCTAAGTAGGGGTGTTCTTCGGGTTTTTTTGTCGGGTTTCGGGTTTTTTGGGTCGGGTTTTTCGGGTTTTTATGAGTGGAAATATAACCCGAAAACAAAACCATTCTAGTTTCGGGTTTATTGGGTCGGGTTAGATGGGGTCGGTTTGATTCGGGTTTCAGTTTAACTAAAGGTTGTAAAAGGCCTGAAATGATTTACAAAAAAGGTGAGTTTTTTTTTGTCATCATAGTGTACAATCCCACTTAAATAGTATTATTAAATAACACCTCGTTTAAACAACACCTATTATATGAACATTGCATTTAACAATAATTATCGAACAATAAGAAATATTAAGAGCAATCATTTAAATGTAAAAAAACATCAAAATCTCAATCCGTAACAAGCAATTGTTAAATAGACAACTCTTTGATTGGAACTTTGAAGTTGCTTGATGAAGAAACAGAGCCGTATGTATATACTATTATTATCTTTGAATTATATTGTAGGTATAAATGTATAAGAGGTAAAGATTCATACCTAGAAAATTTCGGCATTTCAAATTACTACTTTCTCGGGTTATTCGGGTTAACCCGAATTGAGGAAATCCTATCCAAAAACCGACCCGAACTATTGCAATCGGGTTCGGGTTACGTGGTATCTCGAGTTCGGGTTACGTGGTATCTCGGGTTCGGGTTATACGGTTTGGATGTGTCTTCGGGTAGGGTCTATTCGGGTGAAAATTGACAGGCCTAATCCTAAGGTAAGTTAATTTTCATTGTTCTTTATTATTATCTCAAACACAAACTTCAGGTTATGTTACAGATTTACTATTTTCTTTAATCTCTCTTAAAATAATATTTATATTGCAGTTCATACAATTTTTTTTATTGAACCGAGATTTATATTAATTATTTCATAACAATATTTATGAATTATAGTATAGCAATGATTTTGATTTTTGATGTGTCATTGATTATTCTTTTAGTGCCAACACCTAATATAAATTTAAATAAAGTACTCAAATAAAATTCAAAACAACTTTAATTCTCTAAATATAATTTGAGAGTAAATCGAAAGAGAAGATGACTAAAGTTGTCTTTTGTTATTTTTTTTAATTTTCTGAATGCAAAAAGAAATGGTGTATATGCAAATTTAAAGGTTTTGTTAAATAAATTATTATGATATAACTTTTCGTAAGACTTGCATATGATATTACTTTATGATTAGTTTTTTTTTTCGAATATCGTTTTCTACTTTTAAACCGACTATCGATTTCTACTTATGTGTTTACAATTTATTAGTTAGTCATATAGTTATGTAGTACACCCAAAGCGCATTAGATAATACATATATTATTGTGGTTGATTTAAAAACAAAGTTTTCTTTGTATATAAATTTGACTTTAGTAAAACATATGTATATATATGTTCATCATAGATTTATATTAGTCAAATAGGTCGAATCCTTAAGATGAATATATTTATTCGCAGAAGATTTTATATATTGATAAAAGATCAACAAAAACAGAGATTTAATGACTTTATTTTTTGAAGATGATTTTTGATAAATTTAAATCTTAAACTTATATAATTTTATTTAGGTACTAACTGTGAATATTTGATTAAAATTTAGATTTGGTGTCTAGATAATTATTTTTGGAAAATTTGATCAACTGTTTCTAATCCTGTTTATGGGTCCGATTTAATTCTATGATTAAAACTCTTTTTCAAGCAACCAATAAAGATGTTTCTTTAAGTTTCTAAAGGATGTTGCATGTATGTATATGTATACTCTATTTTCACGAGACTTGTGTATGTATTTTTTTTAAATTAATTTGTAAGTTCTTGATTTGTCTCTCTTATTTGCCCCTTGCATCTATCAATAAAATCTAAGGAACAAAATTTTCATAAACTTTATTATAACTCGTTTTATATAGTGATATATTAGTGCGTCATGTATTCATGTGTAATTTGATATATTGTTTATTTATATGCACAACCAAATTAAAGTTAATATTTATTATCACTGTCATGAACAAGTATAGACGTGCTTAGATATGACACTCGAAGTGTCACACTCATCAAATCTCATTATTGAAGGTTATAAAATATTTGGATGATAAATCTTACATGACTCATTCATGTAATTACTTTCTCAATACTTGTTATATAACGAGAAGATTAATTATGAGGAAAAGCATGAATAATACCATTTTCGTTTGTCACGCCTCAAATATGCTCCTGAAGTAGCATATCATTATAACGTATGAAACGTTTAAGTGATTTAGTATCCATGATGGAGAAAATTATGAATAAACCATGGAAATGGTTTGGTTTGGTTTGGTTTGGTTTTATACCATTCCCTGAAGTGCATGTGACAATGTATTGATCAATGCAATCATTGATATAATTGAGAAATTTGTAACGATGATTATAATAATGAGATTGACCACCAGAAGTGGCAAAGAGATTGTTATATATGAGAACAAAATATGAAAATACTAAAGTGAAATCACATGATCGTTTGAAACGATAATACAATGTTCTTTCATATTTATAGTCTTGCATTAAAGAAGCATATTACATATACGATCATAAACCTAAAGTTTATGGATCATGATTATCTAATGACATGACCGGTTAAACCACACCGAATCAATGATGTGAAATATATTGAGGAACCAAGTGATTCTTCATAATACTTATACATGCAAATTGCTCTCAAGGGAAATCATTTATTTACCAACTGAAGGAGGGTGTGAATCTCTAGATGTTATGAAATTGAGAAAACGATACACATATCCTAACATGATACCATTTAGTGTTTTGAAAATCGATGCATCGTCTAAATGGTTATCAAGATCACAACTTCATGTTTGCATGATCTATGGCTTAACTAATAAGATTGCAAGCATATTATTCCAGATTGGTATATTTACATTCGGTTATAATAATGAATTTTGATTCCCAAGTTAATAATGATCATTGGAATAAGTGTTGAACTTCATAACAGATTATGTTCTTACATAAATTGTATTGTTAAAGACAATCATCACGAGAGCAAAGGTTCATGTTTGTATTTGAGTACATATGATTTTATTGTCTTTAAAATAATTCACATCAAGCCAACAAGTTATGATACTTCCTCCCCATTGCAAGTGGTTTTTTTGTCAGTAACCAAATATTTCGCATCTAATATTTCGTATGTGTTATATACTGAAATTAATCCACCACAAGACACAAGGATGAGAACACAAAGGAAGTTGGAAATATATGTTGGTATTAAATATTATATATGATTAAATACTTAGAGCCATTAATGAGATATTTGCTTATGGCTCATTAGTTTTCACTTTAGTGAATCAACATTCCCAACATTAGAGGGAGATTTAAAGCAGTTGGAAAACAAATTGAGTTGTAATGAATTATCATTGATCCTCAAACTAAATTATATAAACTAAAAGTTCAAAGGATAATTCATGAATAAAGATCAACTAATGAATTATCAGACGATTCACTGACCAAAAGAGAGTGTCTAGCTAAGACACCTATACGAACTGCTAATGCTCCAATTAATAAATGTCCCGGAAGGACAAACGCAAATTGATAATAATTCTAATGCACGCTTGTAGTGTGGTAGATTGATCGGTTCCAAAGTTTAAATTTCCTCGAAAATTGGAGCAAGTAATAAAGATGGTCAAGTCGAGGTGCAGTAAAAGGTCTCTTGAAAGAGATTAGACATGATGGTTCTTGAAGAACCTTAGGTACCTGAAAACAAAGAGCTCTCAATAAATTATATTGTATCATGTCTACAAAGATATATGGAATCGAAATAAAGTCGACGTCGTTATAATTTTTTATATATATATATATATATATATATATATATATATATATATATAATTAGCGCTTGAAATGATGATGAGGATCAAGATCTAAATCTGCCTATAAAAAAATGATTGGTCAAAGTGGAAAAAACGCAAACAGGGCAGAGTTGAATTCTCTAAATAACGGAAAGTTTGTTGGACCAGCAGTCCGTACAACTAAAGTTGTAAAATGTGTTAGATACAAACGGGTCTTGTATATGAGTTATGAAAATTCATCAAGTGATATAAAGTAAAATTGATGGCACAAATATTTTTGCAAAGACCCATGATTAATTATGAGGATTGAGGAGACACATTCTCCAATGGTGGAAGCAGTGACTTTCCGATAACTAAAAAGTCTGGTAATATAAAGAGGGAATTGATATGCGTCCAATAAATATTGTTATTCAGTTGATACTGAGAGTTTACAAGAAAATATATGAAGGATTTGAATTATCAAATCATGTAAGTAAGTTCTCGAGAACATAATGATTGTTGTGTATAGAGCCATATTTGATACTTTACGATTATTGAATATGTTGAACATAAATGGAACTTGTAAGGCCCCGTTACCGGTAACCCTACTTTCGTGTTGAATTTACTCATAAACACAGTTCTAAATATCAGAGTTAATTAAAACATTTACGCGGAATATAAAACTTTCATAAAACTTTACATAATTCATAACTTGTCTCAAAACATTTATTGTCTTTCACATTAAAGCATTAAAATTAACACATCATAGGTCTTCAGATGCCAGATTCTTGTTCAGTGCCATGTGTCTCCTCAAGCAAGCTGCCTCATCCTACTCACCTGCGTGCATACTAAAAGTCAGCTACGCTGAGTGAGTTCTAGATAATCACATAATCATACCATTCACATAACATTATATTCTTTCATTCAAACTTTTATACTTTCATACTTTCTTACATTCATACTTTCTTACTTTCATACTTTCTTACTTTCTTTTGTATTAACTTACTTTCATATCTTATGTTATAAAGAGCATTACGCCCTACATTCCTCGAGTATTATTAGGGCTCGGTACCCTCTTTCCTCGAGTATTATTAGGGCTCGGTACCCTCTTTCCTCGAGTATTATTAGGGCTCGGTACCCTCTTTCCTCGAGTATTATTAGGGCTCGGTACCCTCTTTCCTCGAGTATTATTAGGGCTCGGTACCCTCTTTCCTCGAGTATTATTAGGGCTCGGTACCCTTCTTCCTCGAATATTAGTAGGGTTCGGTTCCCTAGTTCTCGAATATTAGTAGGGTTCGATTCCCTCTTCGTTACCATACAACCATACATCATACCTCGAGTATTATTAGGGCTCGGTACCCTTTTCGTAACCATACAACCATACATTATCATTTCTTTCTTCTATTATCTCTATCATGTTCATACACATAAACATACATAACATACTTACCTTATACATAGCGTTACAACCTGACAGTACGTGCAATATCCGAAGATCGTTCACGTACCATCAAGCAATCATTCATACATTTCACATTATCCACATAAGGCATACACTTATCTCTTAGGATAAGTGTATTAACAAACATGTTGAGTACGCACACAGCCCCGAAAACGTAACACACAAATGGGGCTAGAAACTCACCTGAACACGGTTACGTTCTCCGTTGATTGTAATCCCTTTCTTCAGTTGTGCACGGCTGACTGTATAACAAGTATACATAATTTAACTATCACTACTTATAACATCTTTATAGTCTTAATTACTACCCACAACGAACGGGGGTCCGGGGGCAGCGCCCCTGGCAGCGGGGTCTAGGGGCGGCAGCCCCTAGCAGGGTCCAAGGGGCAGAGCCCCTGGCTGGGGTCGAGCTGCCAGGTCAGCTTGGAAAAATTTTATTTCCATTAACTGTCTTAACACATTTTCATTAGATTTTAAATTTATTTTCTAAACGAACTTGGCTTTAGGCGAAGTTAAACCTCAGGCGAACTTAGCTTTAGGCGAAGTTAAACCTCAGGCGAACTTACCATTAGGCGAAGTTAAACCTCAGGCGAACTTAGCTTTAGGCGAAGTTAAACCTCAGGCGAACTTATCATCAGGCGAACTTAAACCTCAGGCGAACTTGTCATCAGGCGAACTTAGCTTGCAGGCGAAGTTCATCAGGCGAACTTAGCTTGCAGGCGAAGTTCATCGCTTGAAGGCGAAGTTGCCCAGATGAAGGCGAAGTTGCCCAGATGTCCGCTGTTTCGGTTTCTGATCAACATTTCGGGCGATTTTAACACCCTTGTTAAGGTTCAATACCACCCACTACACTTCCCGACCATTTTCGGTCGTTTATACACTAAAAGCTCGGATCTTTAAACTTCCAAGATCAAGAATCATACCTTTTGAGCTTGTTTGGATCTCGTTTATCTTGGTATCACCACTAATCTTTCTCTCTTACCCGGACCTCGCTCGATCCTTCCTTCTTTCTCGGCCCGGCCGGCGGCGGTTTTGGGTGTGCTTGGTGTGTGTGTATGTGTGTGTTTAGGAGAGTGGGGGAAAATGAAGATATTTTGGGATTTTGGGGGTATTTATATCCCTGAAATCCCATTCTCATTTAACCCATCTCAATTAATCCAAGTCCAAGACCCGCTCCTTCCCCGACATTAATCAATTACGCGAAATCACTAAACATAACTTCCTTTATTCATCATTAAAATTTTAGGATGTTACAGAACTCCTGAAAAGTTTCCTAAGGTAATTGAATGATTGAAAGATTAGCTGATTTTGTGCATCAATAAGCATACACATAGAAGAGAATACACGTTATGAGTACAATATCTCAATAAACAAAGAAATTGTACAATATGGATTTTGATATGTGATACAAAGTGACGTGTTAATGAGCAAGTTTATGCAGCAAATATCCTGATAAAGTGAATGCGTATGCATAATTTGTCAAGTAGAAAAGAAGTCCATGATTGATTGGTAAATGCATGGATTTATGCTTATTACGTATGAACTAAACTATTCGAATTGAGCTTGGCACAAATCAAGAGATATTTTGATAAAGAGGGAGATAAGTTGGGTATAATTAGCCATATTTTTATCAAACTTTCACTCTTAAAAGTTCATTATAATCACAGTTTACAATGACGTTATATCACCGAGAGAAAATTATGAACTTTTAAAGAGATAATTCTTTTTGAAAGACCTTGACAAGGTGTGATTATTACTCGACTTATAGTTCGAGTATATGTGTAATTATATATTTATATGTTTATAAATCCACCAAAGATCTATGAAATGTTGAGACATTTTACCATGGACAAATGTAATTCTTTTAGCACGTTAAAGGATGTCACACAATGACTCTTTATAATTTCCTATCTAAATATGAAATATTACTGGTTCGAAAATACTATAATTAAATACATATATGCATTATGTTGTACTGTTACCTATATATGATTATTATTTTCTTTATTTATGTTTATCGGATTGTGTCTTGCTAGGAGACATCAGAATGAGTTAAAACATGTATTTCAGGTATGAAAGATATGCTTTTATATTTTACTAACCCATCAAAATAAGTTTGGTTCGTCTTGTTGATGCAGAGAAACACAACATAATCATAGTGTTTACTAGATGAAGCAAACGAAGTTTTCACGTGAAGATCATACAACATTATTCAACTTAAAGATTCAAATGTCAAGGGACGAAGACGCAAATGATTGACTACAAAAGTTTTGGGTAACTTTCACATAAGATCGATATTTACCATTTTAAAGGATATATAAATCAGGGGGAGACAATACGCGCTGCACTCTTTTTCCCTCAGCTATGGTTTTGTCCCACTGGGTTTTCCTAGCAAGGTTTTTAATGAGGCAGCATATCCAAGCGTATTGAGTTGATAACCAAGGGGGAGTGTTATAAATATATGTTATTATGGTTATCAATACCTAATATAGATTAGGCTTATTCTCCAAGTTATCTTTTCCTATATATACATATCATTGTATCTTATTGTAATACACACCATATTAATGAAATCTCCATCTTTCTCCCTACATCTCTTTCTCACATGTTTGGCTATTAGGCTTGTTTCACAACAAAAAGAAAGTATATTGGTTTTTAATGGTATTTTTTCTTTAGAGAAATATTCAGTAATCACACTTGTTACATAGGATAAAAATAAGGGAAAATTTCCAAAATAGTCATTTTGAGAAGAGAGAAAGTGTTAAATAGCCTTAAATCCCTACACATTCCCAAAATAGCCCACCAAGTTTGGACTAAGGAGACGAGATCTGGCGAAATCTTTAGACCAATAGATATCTAACAAGGTTCTACTTTTTGAAAATCCGGCGGTATTTTTAAAAATGTTGGGGACCAGTCCATATTTTCCATTAAATGTTCTTCTAAAAAAACAGTATTTTCCAACGGTTTAATAATGTTTCCTACCGAATCCCCGCAACTTCCAAAAACTTGGGAAATTGTGCATTCAAATTCAGTATTTCAAGACGCATTTCGGGTGAATTTGTACCAAGAAGATGAGCTAGTAGTTTATTTCTTATGTGTTGAAATCTAGTCCACACCTTCAAATTTTATTTTTAATCCTTCTACACCGACAATATATTATGAGATTCCTTCTATTCCGACATGATCGTCCAAAGAATATACATGAGTTTATCTTCATCTTCTTCTTCATACCACCCTAACCTTTAATGAGCAATCCTCTAATACCACCTAAAACCTTCAACTTTCATGGAATTTGATAATGTTGTTGTTTGTTATGGTGGTAATTGAGGAAGATGATACATATAATGTAAAAATAGACGACGTAAGATAGTACTACATAATCGTCTCCTTAGTACAAATTAAAAAGATTTGTGTCTTGAAAGACAAACTTGTAATGCATATTTTTCCATGTGTTTAAAATTTAAAGGGGTCAGATAAGATGCCTTAATAAACCATCTGACAAGACAACTGTTAATATTAAGGCCATGTTTGAGATTGAGTTTGAAAAGTGCTTATGGCTTTTCAAAACGTCATTTTGAAAAGCCAGGATTTGGGAATTTTGGAAAACTGCTTTTTAACCATTTTATAAAGCTAAAATAAAAGGTTTTTTTATGATTGCCAAACACCATTTAACTTATTGGCTTTTTAAAAAAGCCAAAAAGTCAATAAGGTATTTTCAAACTCAATTCTAAACATGGCTTAAGATTTAGTGAAGAAATATAGACGGGTCCCTCAAAATTTTCAAAAATATGATCCCCTTAAGTACAAATTTGACAAATAAGTGTTTTCAAAGACAAAATTAAATGACACATTTTTCCATGTGTTTAAAATTTGTAGGGGTCAGATAAGAAACCTAAATAAATCGTCTGGCAAGAAAGTTTTGGAGAACAAGTTTTAGTGAAAAAATATCGACGGGTCCCTCAATATTTATAAATCTATGGTTTTCTTGGTACAAATTCATCCGAATTGCGTCTTGAAATAATGAATTTGAATGCACAATTTCCCAAGTTTTTTGAAGTTGAAGGGATCCATTAGGAAACATTATTGAACCGTCGGAAAAGACTGCTTTTTAGAAGAACATTTAATGAAAAATATGGACAGGTGCCCCAACATATTTAAAAATACCGTCAGATTTTCAAAAAGTGTAACACATGTCAGAATTCTATTAATCTAAAGATTTCGTCAGATCTCGTCTCTTCAGTCCAAATTTATTGGGCTATTTTAGAAATATGTAGGGATTTAGGGCTATTTAACACTTTATTTCTTCTCAAAATGGTCATTTTGAAAATTTTCCATAAAAATAATCTTCTAGATAGTCAACAAATAAATTAAAACATTTTTAAGAAATTTGGGTAGACTTTTTGCCGAACAGATTAAACAATTACCTAACAAGCATGATTGTAGAATGACTAGAATCTCGTCTAAGAATCAACTAATCTTTGATTGATATCTAGTTTTACCCCACCAGCTAGTCACCGATTAATTGTTATTTGGTTAAAGTCTGATAAAATTGAAAACTTTATATGTATATTTGAAAAAATATATATGAATTTCAATCTATCCTTATTAATCTAACCAATCGCTATCCCACTGCCCACCTAGTGTCTAGCGAGTTCTACAGCACTGCTAACCAAATAACAAATAGGAGTGCCAATCATGTGGGGTTGGCAGGTTAACTATTTGAAATGTGCAACCCGAACATGACCATATTATTCGTATATAAAATTTCAAGCCTAACTCGCACACACAAAAATTCGGATCGACCCAAACACGACCCATTTAACCCAATTACCAAACTAAAAATAAAAAACAAAATTGATATAATTTAAAGTCGGTAGAGTAAATGAATAACAAAAAAATTATAATTTTTTGAAAATAAATTGAATATTACAAGTGTAATATTAGAAAAATAGAAAACAGAAAAAACACAAATAAAAATATAATTACAAGATTTTTTTTATATTTAAATGGGTTAACGGGTCAACCCGTTTTTATACGGGTCAACCTGAACTCAACCCTTTTTTAAACAGGTTTTGTTAGTCGACCCGAACCCAAACCGTTTTTTAAACGGGTCATATTACTCGAACCAAAACCTTTTTTTCCCTTATCGGGTTCGGCTCGTGTCAACAATTACCGCCCCCAACTAACAAGTGGCCTATAAGACTAAGATTAGTCATTAACCAAGGAATAGTATTCCTTGGAAAAGTTTGAGTGGCGGACTAGTTATGTGAATAACAATTGGTAAGCTTTCACATTCACAATTTGCCTAACCTTCTATGCAAAAAGACATAGAAACTCTTACCGTTTTGTAAATTTCCGAATCTACGAAGACTATTACTCCATGAATATGATAGAAGACACTGTATATGTGTGGTACCATATGCATTATCTCCCTAATAAATTCTTAAAAAGAACAAAAGAGATATTTTGTAAGACTTTTATTTCCAATGACTACTATTCATTCAATATATATAAAAACGTCATGGGCTTTACGTCACAAATTTATTCTACATTTGATCGTAGGTACTCTAGATGTGCACAAAGCTATTAAAAACCCTACACCAATTCAGGAACTGAACCAGTTTCAGTTCCTAGTCAAAACCGGTTTGTGGGTGGAATCAGATTGGTTTAAAACCATTTTCGCGAGGTTAACACCTAAACTAATGGAACTAGTTACATTCGGTTTAGGACCAGCTTGTGTATGGACCGGTTATTATAAATTTCATATTATATTTTATTTGGTGGTTTTAGAAGTAACAAAAACACATAAGATTATTAAAACAAATAATTTATGAAATTAGATATAAAATACATGTTTAATATTTATTCTTTGTCTTTGACGTAGTCGTAGTACTAATAAAATCCTACGTGAGTCGTGAGATCTTAATTGGAAACTGGGCCCTAAAAATGGGTTTTTTGTGCCCAATTCTTTCCATATCGATCTTTGTATTAATAATACTAAGTAAAATTTTAGTAGCCCAAACATCATTATTAACCCTGTGTGTATCTCTAGCCCACATCCTTTCATGAAAATCCCTAATGTCACTACTTCGGCCTTAGTTAACATGTTTGGGATTTGATACTATAGATAGAAATCATTCCCATCAATATAAAAACCATTGGCCCACAGTAAGATCTCAATTAGAGTTGTACAAATTGAGTATTTTCAGAATGGTTTTGGGTGTGGTAAACAAAAGTAGGAACTGGTTTTGGGTATGATCAGGTTTTTGTCCGGGTTTGCCGATTTATCGGGTTTTGGCCAGGTCGGGCTTGGGTTTTGATCGGGTTGGGTCCAGGTCGAATCCGGGTATGATTTTACTAAGGAACCGAAACCTGGTTCATACCTGCGGATCGAGTCGGAGCCTTCCTTAGATGGGATGTCAACCGTCCATACTGATTTGACGCTCAAGCCATGACTCACCCAAAAGCACTCATCAAAGAGAAAGCTCATCATTATAGAAAAATCCTTTTGAGTCAATCTTTAAACTTAAGACTTTAAGATCAAAAATCTTAATCATCATCTCATGCCATTGCACCTTAAGATCCCCTCCTTTTAATGAAGTTAGTTCATATTTTACAGTTTTTTTAAAAATACTTCATCCAAATAATATTTGTCAAAACAAAATACCTTACTAAAATAATCTCTAAAATCTAAACACCATTTAGGCCGTCTCCGAGAATTTAAATACTTCGGCCGAGCCAAAATAAAAAGGTCAGTAAGCCTTAACGAAAATTTTTTATTCGCTAATGTACATTGATAAAGCTTTTATCGACCAATTTATTATAAGCAGAAAACCATTTTGAGCATGTAATTATCTCATAAACCATTGCAGATAATCTATTTTTAACACCAAAAAACATATATATGTAATATGTATAAAAAAGTTTGTGCCCCCGAAACTTATGAGCTCCAGCCGATGGTGCGGCCCGCACACCCTCCGAGCCTCCCCTGGGCATTTAGCCTTAAAGTGCCATGTTTCTAGTCGCAATTCACAAAAGGTTTTGGTCGCATATACAGTCACAAAAGGTCTTTTCTTTTAACAGCTAAATGTCGTATACTGTCGGGATTCAACTCTTGATCTCATATTTCACACTCAAATCACATTACAAAATGGGATTGGTTGTTTTTCTTTTAATAATTTGCAAGTAATTCGGGCTTTGTGACGATAAAGCATACCTTAACCGTGTGTCACAAATGACCCTTAGCGGAAAACCTATTACTTGTGTTTGTTAGTAGTGCACCAGCATAGTTGCTTTTCAAATAAAATAATTAGAATAGAACAACATTATTAAGAAACACGACATCATAAACAATAAGTATTACCTTATATTATAATCTAGCAATATAAATAATTAAATATATTAAGTATTGACTAGAATGAAGTCAAATATGAATTAACTTTACATGTTTCCTATATAACTTTAGCTGATGGGTTTGTGGAGGCTCAATTGGTATTGGGCCCGGTTTCATTTAGAAGACTAAATTGGTGGTAGCGGAAAAAAGGGCAGGTGGCCCGGTTTTATTTAATTTTAGCCCGTTTATTAGCTTTTAGGGGAATAAGATGTTAACCCAAACCTTGTAATTATAAATAAAAAATCGACATATCGTGTACTTGTAATTCCTCGTCACGAGTGGTTAGAGGCAGATCAATAAAAAAGTTTCTGTTTGCAGCCCGTGGATGATGTCAGTTTAGACCAAACCACATCATATCCTCGTGTACGCTTATAATCGCTTTCGTGTGTGTGTCTCCGCGTGCACGCGCGCAAGATCCTAACCATAGCCAATGTTATCAATGGTTTCCTAAATTTTGAGGGTTTAAGTCCCATTGTAGTCAAAATAAAGTAGATTTAGAGCAGGCTTAGATGTTTAGTAGTTATTGAGTCCGCGGTTCGAAAAAATATATATAAGAGATACATACGTATGCACGTGTCTAATTATGTGTGATATTAAATTATGACTAAAAAGAACACCATTTGGTAATATGAATATGAAATTATACATGTACTTATAAAGAGCTTAACATTATTATTGCACCTGATAATTCAAGTTTATTCATACATTTACACAAGTCATTGATCATCAACCGACCAACATGTATTAAGTAGTTCACTAGTAAGGAGACTGGCCAACATAGTTACCAGGAGGATGATAACTACACATAACGAACCACCTACCATTATTGGCACACTTCACCCTACTGCACCCAAGTTGGACAGAATTACGCCACACCACTTGAGTATAGAGCCTACAATCGTGTCCTCTAGCACATGTATTGGTAGTATGATCATAATATGCTTCTTCACTTGCCCAAAAATTCACAGCTACGGTACCTGTAAGCGCACTGCTACCCTTGGCAAGGTTCTCACCATATGGTCCACCAGAAAGAACGAGATTGCAGTCCCGTGACCTCTTGTTAACATAACTTTGAGCATAGTCAGCCACGGTCTTGTTCCATACAATGTTTCCAACACCCACTCGGGCTCGTGCCGCATTATGAGCATCTAAGTAATCTCTTGGGGTGTTTTGTGCATGGGTGTTATGAAACATGGGAAGACTTAAGAAACAAATAAGTGCAAATTGAAGTTGGATAGATCCCATAACTCTAGCTGCTTTGTTAAACTATTGGGGTTTTGAGGATGGAGATACATGAATCCTAAGGGCCTATTTGTAGAATGTGGTGGCTAGTGGTTGCTAGTGGGAATGACAATTTGACAAAGGTCAATAAGTTAAGTATGAAATCGGTTAAGAAATAATATTGCAACAAAATACATGTAACTTTTTTAAAGAGTCACACACTTAACCTACTCCTAATCCATACCAATGTCTAATACGGAATTAGAACTCTTATTTTTTTGCCTGTAAAAGTTATTGTTACCGTACTTTACACGAATAAATCTAAATCACTTTTTTTGTCTAGGTTTAAATATGAGACATCCCCTCTAAAAAACATGTCTCTGCAAGTGGGCTAGCTCCAGATACTCTTAATCACTTCAGGAACAATTTTGTTCATTGGAACCACTACGCTATATGCTACAAGCACTTTAGTAATTAATGCATGCAATTAGCCAATATTTGTGATGCTTAATTGTCGTACTTGATGATTAGTTTTGCTTTATGAGTTAAAAGGCATGAAAAAAATGCAAAACTAATTTCACTGATAATTCTGTTAGGGGGAGAGGGCCGGGGCACCCTCAACATGAAATCGGGTATGGTACCCCTTAGTCAACACCGTCGCCTTCACATTAAGTTTAAATTCGGGTACCAAAAGAGGTTGTCACACCCCGACTTAGGGCCTAGGCGTGTGACTACAAGTTGGTACCTGTTTTGTAAATATATCAGAGTTTATGGGTTAATTTTAGCGGAAGACTTTAGGTTGAATATAATATTAATTTACATTGAAAATTTACTCGGGAATTAAATACCCGAGTATTTGTTTACAAAATATGTGTTTCATACTACAAGGATTTGTTTATAAAAAATGGAGCCATCTTGTACGCACTTCTATCATCATAAGACTCCAATCCTTGCTATTGCTACTTATGCTTAATTACCTGAAATGGGTTGGAAAAATACGTCAGCTATATGCTGGTGAACACGTATGACTCAATAAAACATTTTGAATGACAATTATAATACAAATGTAGTTTTCTGTACACTCAGCAGATGCACGACCACATCTGGGATTTGTACCACTACCCTACACACACAGAGATGTTCTCCCGAGCTATGGCGCCCCTGCAAGGAGAACTAGTCATGACCGTTAGCCCACGGCCACCTGGCCTTTGACTGATTAGGCTGAACAGTTATGTTTGGATCCAGACACATGTGTACTCGGTCTGAGTTGCTTTTATTTTCTATCTTGTATTATAATGTTTTAGAGATCACATGATCCCATGTAGACATTAATTGACTTGTTAAGACAAACACCCGTTTGTCTCATTGAGTATAAATATGTTTTGACTGATAAAAAGGTTGGCGTATTCACCTGTACCGTCGGTGTTGAAAACCTTGACTGAATGATTGAATGATTGTGAATGATATTAACCTATACATAAATAGTTTTGAATGATGTTAAGCTATGATTGTAAGCTTAACCTTGAAATCGTTTATTTTTTATTGTGAATGAAAACACTTGTTTTATGTGACGTTTGATATAGCATGCTTTGGCCTAATAGGTTCAACACGTTGGTAAGTTTATCCAGGTAAGTAAACGGGTCCCTCGGTTGATTGGGATTTATACGAATTACTTTTCCTTAGGCAAGAAACTTACTACTAGTGATATCCAGTTACTACATGCCCGTCAAAATATATCTTTTGTTTAACATTACTTCATCATGAAGTAACGTCCATGAAAACATGATTGTGAATGATTTATAAAATACGATCAAGGTTAAAGGCCATAGCCTTGATTGATAATTTAAGCTATAATTCAAATAACTTAAACGTAAACCCTACCTTTAAGCGGACACTTAGATTGATAATAAGAAAAAGGCAGGATCTTTGATCTACTCGCTTAAGTGATTGCTACTTGATTATAACTTCGTTTCTTGCACGAAATACGAGAAAACAGCACGTCGGCTTGTTACGGCAATGTGGCACACTTTCCAATGCTATATGTGTGTAAAGAGAGGTGTAGTTGGGATGAATGGGGTTCATGCCCGTCACCCCCCTTTTATAGCCATTTTTGAACCCCATCGCGGTACGCGATAGGGTCTTGGTGACCCATCGCGTATCGCGATGCCGCGCTTTTACACCGCCTTATGCAGTGGTGACACGTGGCCTGTCACATTGCGCCACGTGTTGACACGGTGATGGACACGTGTCCGGTGACTCACCAAGCCCATTGCGCTACGCGATGGGTTGACTGCTACCCCATCGCGTACCGCGATGGGAGCAAATTTTCAGAATTTGCACTTTTGGTCCCTGTACTTTCTAAGTTAGTATTTTTAAGCCTAAATTAAATAGGGTAAAGGACGCGGTGTTACATCCTCCCCACCTTTTGAATGATCTCGTCCTCGAGATTTATTGGAATAGATTGGGATACTTCTTCTTCATTTCTGACTCGAGTTCCCATGTGTACTCGGGTCCACGTCTTGAATCCCATTTGACTTTTACGAGCTTGAGTCGTTTGTGCTTGAGAAACTTAATTATGCTATCCTCTATTTGAATTGGTTGTTCTACAAACTTAAGCTTCTCGTTGATCTTGACATCTTTTAATGGCATTGCAAGGGTTTCGTCGGCTAAACACTTGCGCAGATTGGATACGTGAAACACATCGTGAATACCCTTCATCTCCTCCCGTAATTCTAGCCGATAAGCAACTGGCCCAAATCTTTCGAGTATTTTGAATGGTCCAACGAATCTTGGACTTAATTTTCCTTTCTTACCAAATCTTACTACACCTTTCCAAGGTGATACTTTAAGTAATACTTTATCGCCTTCTTTGAATTCCAAAGGCTTGCGGCGAATGTCCGCATAGCTCTTTTGTCTATCCCTTGTCGTTTTCAATCGTTCACGAATTTGTATCACTTGGTCGGTAGTTCTTTGAACAATTTCAGGCCCTGACAACTGACTATCACCTGTCTCTGACCAACATACAGGTGTTCTACACTTTCGTCCATACAATGCTTCGAATGGTGCTACTTGGATACTCGTATGATAACTGTTGTTGTACGAGAATTCCATCAGTGCGAGATGAGTGTCCCAACTTCCTCCTAAGTCGATAACACAAGAACGAAGCATATCTGATGTGCGTGTGCGCGGCTTGTATAAAATATGATGGATTGGATATTTAGCTTTTGCACAAGATCGTGTTTTAAATTTATAAAAGTGATTTCTACAAAGACTAAACACACACAAAATAGGCAAGTGTACCTATCGTATATGTAGAATAGTATTGGTAAGAACCAAGTATCGATCCGTGGACACAAATGTTTCTAATAATACATCGTTGTTTTACTTTAATCGGAGGTTTTAATCATCTTGGGGTTAATTTTTGAACTTTTTATAAAATATAAATACTTATATATAATATATAGGTGACCGAGACAAGAAATTCTAAACGAGTTGTTCAATTATGCGAAGGTTACCATCTAATATCTAGAATCCACTCCATTGTTCCTTGATGATTAATAGTTAAACATGTGATAGACTTGTCCTAATAATATATGATAGAATTATGATCCTCATTTTGGAGTGAACACATTCTATGACATAATGAATAATAGCATGCATATTTTCAAGTCCATCCTATGCTTAATAGCATGCTACCCCGAGAATGTCAATTTAAGTAGATAAGAAGTTGGTAAAGTAGAATGATTAGAATTGACTTCGATTTCTCAAATATCAATCCTAACAACTTTGAGTGGTTGTAGTTAACTCACACAACCTCCCCTTGGTTGATTTATGTAGGTTATAATTACACATTCCGTTAACATATGATTTCTTTAACTAGCATGATATCCTAAGCAAAGCCATTTTCGGATTACCAAGACTTAGAGAAATACATCATAACTTATATCTCATCATTTCTAAGTACAATATAAGGATCCATGTTTCGATAATGTATCAAAGTATTTCTATCTTTCAAGAACATGAATCGATCATGAACGATTGCCAATATAATTGACAATCACCAACTTTGAATTAGTATTTTAAGATGGTGAGACATTTCTCATCAAAGGATAATTGTTAGATAGCCATGTACTTTACCAAACTAAACCACATGTTTTATATAATCATCAAGTAAAACAAAGCTTCTTCATAGATTTTAGATGGTAAATGGAGTTTAGCTCATAATGAGCATGATGATAAACATTAAGATGGATGATAATAACAAATACATGATTAAATTTGGAACAATCTAACCAAATGTAGATGAAGCTTCCTTCTTAATGATGATGATGATGATGATGATGGATGATGATGGTTGATGGTGATGACCTCCAAGCCTTCAAACTCTTCACTAAATCTTCTATGTGAGTGTTAGTGTGTGTTTTTATAAGAGAAAACCGGATAGAATTCTTTTCAAGGCACACCAAATGAATGCAACATGAGCCACTATTTATAGGAATTTTGGAGTGTGAGGCACGGCCCCGTGCTTGATGGGCACGCCCCCGTGCATTTTTATGACATGTGCCAGATTCTTTTTGTCGTTTCTGGAAGGTAAGCACGGCCCCGTGCTTACGTAGGCACACCCCCGTGCTTTTTAGTGACATGTGCTAATTCTTTTTGTCGTTTCTGGAAAGTAGGCACGGCCCCGTGCTTCCTGAGGCACGCCCCCGTGCTTTTTAGTGCATGTGCTAATTCTTTTTGTCGTTTCTGAGAGGTAAGCACGGCCCCGTGCTTCCAAAAGAACGGCCCCGTGTCCAGCTGTTCACTATTTTGTCTTTTGTTGTAAATTATTTTGTCTTTTCTGAAAAGTGACCAGAAGCACGGCCCTGTGCTTCCAAAAGCACAGCCCCGTGTTTCCTAAAAGCACAGCCCCGTGTTTCCGCACAACTCGTGTTTCTTGAAAGCACAGCCCCATGTTTTGCTGTTTTCTTTGGTTTTTTTTTGTTTTTTCATTCGTTTATTCGTTTGAGGCTTGGATTCACCTGAAAATACATTTTAACATGATAAGTAGTTATTTTAACTATATTATACGATAGAAGTTGCAATTTTTAGAGATTATTTGATGCTAAAAAGATGTATATTTTTATATACATCAAACATCCCCACACTTGAACATTGCTTGTCCTCAAGCAATCTTCTTATAAATATCCTCTAAAAATAGCAAGTTAGGACCATAGCTTAAACATCCCCAGAAGAGTTCCAAGAAAATGGAAACAAAATAACCAACCTTAAATCATAGGAATATATGTAGTGATATATAAAAAGGTGATTTTGTTTTTATAAGTTTTCGTTTATGCAAAACGTCACGTTCTCACAATGTTCACTCACACTCGATTTTATATCTGATCATACCTGTGATGTATGTATTTGAACACTCTTAGTCAAGATGTAACCTGTGAAAATAAGCTTGTAACAAGTTCAAATCTCCACCTTTGTGAAAGGTTGCATAGATTAGTAGGTAATATGGGTTGGTTTTGGGTAGGGATTTGGTATTTGGTGGTGGTTCAAAGGTTTTAGGTTAATGAGGATGGTAAATACAACTTCTGCTGATTGTCGGGAGTCTTAAGATGTCTTCAACGGTTAGCTCCTTTCTCCCGATTGCTACTTTTTTTTTATCAAGTGACTCTTTTAAGGTCAGATCGTCAAGACCAGTTTTATCGAGGATGTGGATCAGTTCTTCCTCAATCCTGCTCTGAACATAACTCCCAACTTTAATGGATCGTTCTTCTTTGAGCCTAATAGCCCCCACCCTCATTAGTTCGGTATATTCATGTTGAGACTGAGTTTGACTTTTTCTACATCTTCCTTCGTGGGACCAGTTTTCGTATCCTAAGCATCGTTCATATATTTTTGCTCTTCTTTTCATTGCGATTTTGGAAACTCCACAAAATGGTGGTCTTTGTTCGTTTTGGCGCCACTTTTTCTTCACCTCATTTCTAAAGAGAAAGATTCTCTTCCTAAGTTATGGAGGCAACCTAGGTTTTTGCGAAATGTATGCAACAAAGGAAATTGAAATCGAAAGAATGCATTTCTAGTTCTTTAGGGTCTGCCGGTAAAATATCAGTGTTGTATTTACCGGTGAGAGGGATAAAGTGGTATGGTAAGGTTTTTGGTTTTGTGATTTGAAGAATGGTTTGATGGGATTGTGACAGTATTACCTTCTTCCATATACAACGCTTCGTGCGGTCTTGAAATGAATAATTGCCACAAGTTCTAAATCACACGAAACATGTGACTCACTCAAAGCTTCCGAAAAAATATTTATATGGCATGAGGTTTATCTCACAGTAACGAAGGAATTGGGTATAAACGCCATATTTTGCATAAATTTCTTCTCGGTATTACAAAACTTCTTTTTACTTTTTCACTTTTCTATGATTATAGTAGATTAGTAGTTGGTTATTTGCAAAAAAATTTCTTGGATTTTTCTTTAGGTTTTGTTATAAAGCTAATCTTTGTTTGCTACAAAAATTTTGTTATTAGAGAATCTTATAATTAGTTGAGCAAGCAATTGGTCAAGTAATTCCCCTCCCCACACTTGAATCTCACATTGTCCTCAATGTGAAAAGATTCATAAAAAGATTAATAATAAGATTCATATGAAGTATGGAGGGTAAAATGGAAAGAAACTTCCCTACGGGCTAACGAAATTTCGACAGAGCGTCCCCTGTGTTTCGTCCGTTTTCCTGTAGTGTACCTAAGTAGTAAAACTGCAAATAACTAACAAACATCCAAATCACAATTATTATATATTTATTTTTATTATTATTATTATTATTATTATTATTATTATTATTATTATTATTTATTTACATTGCCTAGTTTAATCAGGGTCTTGGCCAGACCCTACTGCCAATATGTATATCGGTTTTGGTGGAGGATTAGTACCTCTGAGACGGTCTCGAATGGTCCATCGATGTATGGTTTTAATCGATGTCCATTAACTTTGAACTTGTGGCCGAGAATTTGAAATCTCAACTGTCCCGTAGTCAAAAACTGATTCAACTATGTGTGGACCTGTCCAACGAGATTTTAATTTTCCTGGGAAAAGACGTAAACGTGTGTTATATAACAGTACACAGTCGCCAACATGAAATTTCTTGTTTCCTTTTAAATGGGCGTTGTGTAAACGTTTAGTCTTTTCTTTGTAAGACCAGGAATTTTCATATGCCAACGCTCTTAGTTCTTCGAGCTCGTGAATTTGATCTTCTCGGTTTTTACCGGCGGACATTAAATCAAAATTCACTGCTCTCAGAGCCCAATAAGCCTTGTGTTTTAGTTCTACGGGTAGATGACATTCCTTCCCATAAACAAGTTTGAATGGTGTTGTTCCTATGGGGGTTTTGTAAGGCGTCCTAAGGGCCCACAAAGCGTCATCTAATTTTTCTGCCCAATTTTTGCGATTCATTCCTATGGTTCTTTCTAGTATCCTTTTAATTCCCCGATTCGAGACTTCTACTTGCCCACTGGTCTGAGGGTGATATGGTATTGCCAAATGGTGGTGAACTCCATATCGTGCTAAGACTTTGTCCATTAAGGTATTACAGAAGTGGGTACCTCTGTCGCTGATTAGGGCTTTTGGAGTAACGAATCGTGAAAACAATTTTTTCAGAAATCGTACAACTACTCGAGCATCGTTAGTGGGAAGAGCTTGTACTTCTACCCATTTAGACACGTAGTCGACTGCTACAAGGATGTACTTATTTCTGAATGAGTTAGGAAATGGGCCCATGAAATCTATTCCCCATACATCAAAGACCTCACAAATTTGAATGCCTTTTTGAGCCATCTCATTTTTGGCTGAGATGTTTCCGGCTCTTTGACAAGAATCGCATGCTTGGATCAAAGCATGTGTGTCTTTATATATGGTGGGCCATAAGAATCCTGCATCAAATACTTTTCTGACCGTAGTGGCGGTACCGTGGTGTCCACCAGTAGGTCCTTCATGACAGTGTTTGAAAATATGTAAGGCCTCCTTTCCCGCTACACACCTACGAACTACCTGATCAGCACCTATCCTAAACAAGTAAGGGTCTTCCCAGAAGTAGAACTTAAGGTCGGAGAAGAATTTCTTCCACTGTTGATGAGTGAGCCATTTTCTTAGGATTCTACATGCTAAATAGTTCGCGAAATCGGCAAACCAAGGACTTTCATTGTGACAATCGTCAATTTCAGGTTAACTCCGTTAACTCAACTCCGTCAATTCAAACTTTAAGATCGTTGAATCTATAACGTACACTTCATTACATTTAAACTAGGGTTTAAATGACGCGTAACACTTACTACATGTGTAGTCTTTCGGGATTTGCACCGAAACGCAAACGAGTTGACGCAAACGATTGATAAATAAACGATAAACGTAAAAACAATAATTATGTGATTATTATGTGTTAGGATTATGTGCTATGTGATAAAACTATGGTCATGTTAACTTATTGGGCAAGTATGATGGAATGTTCTAGAAAAACAACACTTGGAAAGAAGAGGGACTAGAGTGTAACTTGTATTATTATAAATACATCACTAATAAACAAACCCTAACTTATTATTAACCTACAACCCTAAATCGGCTCTCTCTCCCTCTCTTGATCCACGGCTGCCGTCCACCTTCATCACACACACACACATCAATCAAGAGATTAATCCAAGAACTAGGTGCTAGGAAGGTATACTTGATCATCTCTTACCTCCTTGTTGTGTAATTTTGATGTTTAATGGGTTGTATGTAAACCCTAACTCAGCCGATTATATGTATGTATGTGATCAATATGATAGTTGTTAGTTGGATAATAGATTGATAACTAGATTGATGTTGTTGCATGATTGATTGTTGTTCTTGATTTGAATTAAAACACAAACCCTAATCTTGTATGTATGGTGTGATTTATATGCATGGATAGTAGTTATGGTGTCTAGAGGGTTATATGGATGCATGATAGTTCATAGATTGTTATGATGTTGAGTTTTGATGTGAACAGATTCTGGACAGAATATATATACGATGTTTAACTGACTGTAACGAAGTGTAAACGTGAAAATTGATTGAGATTGTGAGTACTGCAGTAAACTAGGTTGAGTCTAGTTTCTATAAAGTATAAATTCGTAATTTTTGGATAAGTGGAAGTATACTTTTATGATTTTACAAAAACGTGATGCAAAGCTGAGCTGTTAGACCTGCTGTTAGGTTATATTGTAAATTCTATATCTCATGAACTACGAGGCCAATTGGGTTGGTTCCACTTCTGGAAGTTGACTCACTGAGTTAGGAACCAAACCCAAGTGGTCTTGCATTTATTGGATTTTTCGTTTACCGGGAATTGCAAATAACATTCTGTTGTGCATGAATCTGACTGATATGAGTTTACTGTAGTGTTTTGATCATTATGAGAAATCTATATGGAATAAAAATAATATAAAATATGTTCTGGAAACCTAAGACATGTATGTTTCAGTGGTGATTTTTGGTGAATTAATTGAGATGATATGATCGGTGAAATAGTACAATCTTTCAAGTAGAAATTCTGTCACAATGAAACTAGCTGCTGAGTTGTATAGGAATGCATGAAATATGATAGTTTTTATATAATTGTGGTATTTTGACCAAAATACCCTTGCGGGGAATAATTGCTAGTTGATTGCCATGAATTGACCAAATTGCCCTTATGGGGAATAATAGTTAGTTAGTCTTTGTTTGTTGACCAAAATGCCCTTACGGGAATAATTGCTTGTAAGTATGTTATTAATACATGACACGAAAGTAATTGCTCACTCGTGTATCGTATCACAATTGTACTTGTTTAAATCACACACGGTTCACAAACGAAACACGAAACATGATACGTGCATAGGTATTATGTGCCGAGTCTAGAGACTCGTTAAACGTTCCGATACTTAGAAAATCTCTTTGTTATTTTAGAACGCTAGAGAGTTTTCTACGACGCGCATCACTCGGTGATCTAATTTGGAATATTCTTCGCAAACAGTGAGTTCACTTACCCCGCTCTTTGAACTGTTTTCAAACGTTTTTCACTTGGGGGAGATAACATACTCCGATAAACGCATTTTTGAGATAAACACATATTTAAGATTTTGTTATAAATTATATATATCACTTGTAGAGGCTAAGCGGCACGTAACCCTTGAAGTCCCACGCATCGAACCGGTTAATATTTGGAATAGCGAGTCACTGTTGAGTAGTACTACTGGGTTTGACAAACCCCACCCGACGCTAAGCTCAACTGGAGGTTGAGTGGGTGTAATTTTTGGCTAACACTTACCATGGTCTGGGTTGACCTGGTGACGGGCACTTGATAAACAGTCAGCTTCGGTCTCGAACCACTTAGTAATACTTGTTGTATAGATTAGCTACCTATCGATATATAATTTGACATAACACTATCTGGTAATGCAACACTTAAACGCTGTAACGTGGTTACACACTCAAACGCCGTAACAGGGTTACGCAACACTTAAACGCTGTAACGTGGTTACACACTTAAACGCCGTAACGTGGTTACGCAAAACATTTAAACTCCGTAACGTGGTTACGCAAAACTTTTAAACGCCGTAACGTGGTTACGCAAAACACTTAACGAAAACGCTGAACTCAAACGCTAAACGATTTATCTTATATAACTTGTGAACTCACCAACCTCGTGTTGACCCCTTTTAGTATGTTATTCTCAGGTAGCCGAGGCGGGCGCGCGGTTTAGGAGCATGCATTAATTGTTAAACATCTTACTCTGCAAACTTAATTTTAACATTTACATTTGGTTTTAAGTCGTCCTGCGTGACGCAACTTTTGAATTAAGGTTTTACGCTTCCGCACTTATTTTTCATTTAAACGTTTTCTTTGGTTTGGTTATAACTAATGATTCCGATCCTGCCAGTTCACACCCTCTGACGGTAAAACTCCGTTAGTGGATTTTGAGGGTGTGACAGATTGGTATCAGAGCCATTGGTTATAGCGAACTAGAAACTGCATGCATACTAGACTATAACCGCGACGACCCATTAGTTATAATAATACGCACTGCATAGGTTTGTGTAGTCTTGTAATCTTATCTCTTACCTCTTTCGCTCATACGCGCGCGCATACACGGCTTACCTGTAGGGATGTCGACGCCACCCTCATCATCATCCGATTCGATGATGCATGCTCACGGGAAGGAACCGCAGTTACCTACTGCCTCGCCACCCCACGTAGTCCCGGAACTCGAAGCTCCTGCACCGAAGAGGTACCGCCTATCCGGAGGCTTGTATGACAACGACGTTAGCTGGGAGTGGTACCCCAACATGATCAGACGTATGGTCTACCGTGAACAAGTTCCCCCATTGCCTCACCCGAACCACCCTGCTTACCCTAACACTCTACCACCTATACCCGAACCTGTAGAGCGAGTTCTCGCAGCTGTCGTTTCTTGTTTGGAGCGTGATGTGGGTTACATGCGCTACACTAGAGAAAATGTTGCCAGACTGTTTAAAGATGGAACCGAGACTCAGGAGGAGATTGCCCGCATGGCAGCGGCAACGAAAGAAATGCAAGAGACTAGTGAGCAACAAACCAAGGTTATGATGAAGATGCAAGCCGAGATGATAGACTTGTAAGAGCAACTCCAAGAAGCAAGGACCCGAACCGAAATAGCATTAGAACTCTGCTGGGACACTTGAGGATTCCGCCCTCACTTGGTGGAATTCGAACGTCCAGATCCTTGGATTAGAACTGGCTAACGCGATGAACTGGGAGGAGTTCAAAAACATGATGCGAGAAGAGTACTGTCCGAGGGAAGAAATTTCGAAGTTAGAATCAGAATTTTGGTCACTAAAGATGGTAGGTTCGGAGATTGAAGCCTACACTACTCGTTCGCACGAGTTGGCTGTGATGTGTCCGCGGATGGTGGATCCGCCGAGCAAGAGAATAGAGATGTACATTGATGGGTTAGCACCACAGATTCAGGGTATGGTGACGTCTTCCAGACCAGCCACGATCCAACAAGCGATCCGTTTGGCTCACAAACTGACGGATCAGGCTGTGACCCAGGGTGCGTTACCACCGAGGGGTTCGACTGCTAAAGCCCGTGACAACCCGAGTAATGACCACGTCAGCAACAGTAACAACAACAGCAACCCGAACAGCGGGAAGAGAAAGTTTGACAACACCAGATCTTCATCCTCAAACCTCCCACCGCAACACCACTACCGTAAGCCCGAATTTACTCGGAGTTTCAACACTCAGAATCACAACAACAACAACTCCAACAACAACGGTAGCGGGCAGGTTTCGAGCGGATATGCTGGGAAGTATCCAAAGTGCAACAGGTGCAACTATCATCATGTTGGCCAGTGTGACCGTGTCAAGTGTCAAAGATGCGGAAAGATAGGTCACCAAGCGAAAGAATGTAGAGGAGACCTTGCGGCGAAGGGTGCTCCTAAGCCACCGATGACGACTAAGGGATGTTTTGAATGTGGACAGGAAGGTCATTTCCGGAAGGATTGCCCCAAGCTGAATCATAATGACAACAATGGGGGCAATGGAAGTGGCAGTAACGGTGGAGGAAATGGCAAAGGAAGAGCGTTTGTGATTGGATCGGGTCAAGCCCGCAGAGATCCGCATGTGGTGTCTGGTAAGTTCCCTGTAAACGATTGTTTTGCTTCTGTTTTGTTTGACACTGGAGCTGATAGGAGTTTTGTGTCAAAGGCCTTTAGCCAACTTTTAAACCTTACTCCAACCCCGTTAGACGCTAAGTTTCCTGTTGAATTAGCTAATGGTAAAACTGTAGTAACAACTCATATACTTGCGGGATGTAAGTTGAAACTGTCAGGTCATGTTTTTGACATCGACCTTATTCCTTTTACGCTTAGTAGTTTCGATGTCGTTGTCGGCATGGACTGGTTATCCGAGAACCGAGCGGAGATTATATGCCATGATAAAATAGTCCATATTACCACCCCTTCCGGCGAGATCATTTCGGTCCGAGGCGAGAGAAGCGGCATGACCAACAGCATCATCACCCTTATGAAAGCACAGAAGTATCTACGAAAGGGTCATCCGGCAATTTTGGCGCAGATTGTTGAGAAACCCGCGGAGGAGAAACGAATTGAAGACATACCGGTTGTGCGAGACTTTCCGGAAGTTTTCCCGGAGGATTTGCCCGGACTCCCTCCTATTCGTCAAGTCGAATTCCAAATCGAGTTGACACCCGGTGCAGCACCCATAGCACGAGCCCCGTATCGACTCGCACCGGCGGAACTTCAGGAGTTGTCCACCCAGTTGCAAGATTTGTTGGATAAAGGTTTTATCCGACCTAGCTCATCGCCATGGGGAGCCCCTGTCTTGTTTGTCCGAAAGAAAGACGGGACTTTCCGAATGTGCATCGACTACCGGGAGTTGAACAAAGTGACGGTCAAGAACCGTTATCCTTTACCCCGAATTGATGATTTGTTTGACCAGCTTCAGGGATCGAGTTACTACTCGAAGATCGATCTACGATCCGGTTATCACCAGCTGAGAGTGCGCGAAGAAGATATTTCAAAAACGGCTTTCAGAACACGGTATGGTCACTACGAGTTTTCGGTTATGCCTTTTGGCCTAACCAACGCACCAGCCGTATTTATGGATCTCATGAATCGAGTATGCAAGGCGTACCTCGACAAGTTTGTGATTGTTTTCATTGATGATATTCTCGTCTACTCCAAGAACGAGACTGACCACGAAGAGCATTTAAGGATAATCCTGGAACTACTGAAGAAGGAACAACTGTATGCTAAACTCTCGAAATGTGAATTTTGGCTTCGCGAGGTTCACTTTTTAGGACATGTGATCAACGAGAATGGTATCCATGTCGATCCCGGTAAGGTAGAGGCCATCAAAAACTGGGAAGCACCTAAGACTCCGACTGAAGTGCGACAATTCCTAGGACTGGCCGGCTACTATCGGCGTTTCATCGAGGGATTTTCAAAGATTGCTCAACCCCTCACCGCTTTGACTCACAAGGGCACTAAGTACAACTGGGGTGACGCGCAAGAAACCGCTTTTCAACTGTTGAAAACCAAGCTTTGTAGCGCCCCTATTTTAGCTCTCCCCGAGGGAACGGAAAACTTTGAGGTACACTGTGACGCATCTATACAAGGTCTCGGTTGTGTGCTGATGCAACTCGAGAAGGTTATAGCCTACGCCTCTAGACAACTACGGGTTCACGAGAAGAACTACACGACCCATGATTTGGAACTCGGAGCTGTGGTGTTTGCTCTTAAGATATGGAGGCATTACTTGTACGGTACCAAGTTTACCATTTACACCGACCACAAGAGTCTCCAACATATCTACGATCAGAAAGAGCTGAACATGCGACAGCGTCGTTGGGTCGAGCTGCTTAAAGATTATGATTGTGCCATCAAGTACCACCCTGGCAAGGCCAATGTGGTGGCCGACGCCCTCAGCAGGAAAGAAACAGATAAACCCAGACGAGTGAGAGCATTGCAACTCACGATTCATGCCAGCTTACCCGATCAGATTCGCGATGCGCAACTGGAAGCTTTGAAAGATGATAATCTTCCATCGGAACTCATGCGGGGCATGAGCAAGCAACTTGAAACCAGATCGGACGGGGTCCGATATTTTGAGAACCGGATTTGGGTTCCACGATACGGAGAGTTGAGAACTCTAGTGATGGACGAAGCTCACAAGTCCCGATATTCTATCCACCCTGGCTCAGATAAAATGTATCATGATTTAAAGGCACTTTACTGGTGGCCGAACATGAAAGCCGACATTGCCACCTACGTGAGCAAATGCTTGACTTGTGCCAGAGTCAAGATTGAATACCAGAAACCATCTGGTCTACTGCAACAACCGGAACTCCCAATGTGGAAATGGGAGCACATCTCAATGGATTTTATTACGGGTTTGCCTAAGACACCGACGGGATGCGATACCATCTGGGTGATCGTTGACCGGTTGACTAAATCGGCACATTTCCTAGCGATTAAGGAAACGGACAAAATGGAAAGACTGACTCGAGTATACATGAAAGAAGTGGTGTCTAGACACGGAGTGCCTGTCTCGATCATTTCCGATCGAGATTCTCGTTTTACCTCACACTTTTGGAAGTCGCTGCAAAGCGCACTGGGCACACGTCTCGATATGAGTACAGCATACCATCCTCAGACGGATGGACAAAGTGAACGGACTATTCAGACCCTGGAGGATATGTTGCGTGCATGCGTTTTAGATTTCGGAAAAAGTTGGGAACCCCACTTACCCTTGGTAGAGTTTTCGTATAATAACAGCTACCACGCAAGTATTAAGGCAGCGCCGTTTGAAGCGCTGTACGGACGGAAGTGTCGATCACCACTCTGCTGGGCAGAGGTGGGTGACAGCCAAATCACTGGTCCAGAACTGGTACTCGAAACCTCGGAAAAGATCGTTCAAATCCGAAATCGCATGGCAGCAGCACGAGATCGCCAAAAGAGTTACGCCGACAAGCGCCGAAAACCTCTCGAATTTCAAGTAAACGATCGGGTGTTACTCAAAGTCTCACCTTGGAAAGGTGTGGTTCGCTTTGGTAAGCGAAACAAACTCAACCCACGGTATGTTGGTCCGTACCGGATAACTGAGCGCATTGGTCCGGTGGCGTACCGACTGGACCTACCAACAGAACTCAGTGGCGTACACGATGTATTCCACGTATCAAATTTGAAGAAATGCCTATCTGATGAAACCCAAGTAGTCCCTTTGGAGGAACTGCAAGTTGATGAACAGTTACGGTTCATTGAGGAACCAGTCGAAGTTTTGGATTGGGAAACCAAAACACTCAAACACAGCAAAATTCCAATCGTTAAGGTTCGTTGGAACTCGAGACGTGGACCGGAGTTCACGTGGGAACGCGAGGATCAAATGATGAAAAAGTATCCTCACCTTTTTGAAGGGCTAACCAAACACCGAAAACCGCGAAACCCGGCAAACCGTCAAACATCACCGAAGGTATGAATTAAATTTCGGGACGAAATTTCTTTTTACTAGGGGATGATATGACAAACTGAAAATTTTTCTTCTTACTCTTTCAGACTCTCATCACGACTTGACTCAAATTTTCGGGACGAAAATTCTTTAACATGGGAATGATGTGACAATCGTCAATTTCAGGTTAACTCCGTTAACTCAACTCCGTCAATTCAAACTTTAAGATCGTTGAATCTATAACGTACACTTCATTACATTTAAACTAGGGTTTAAATGACGCGTAACACTTACTACATGTGTAGTCTTTCGGGATTTGCACCGAAACGCAAACGAGTTGACGCAAACGATTGATAAATAAACGATAAACGTAAAAACAATAATTATGTGATTATTATGTGTTAGGATTATGTGCTATGTGATAAAACTATGGTCATGTTAACTTATTGGGCAAGTATGATGGAATGTTCTAGAAAAACAACACTTGGAAAGAAGAGGGACTAGAGTGTAACTTGTATTATTATAAATACATCACTAATAAACAAACCCTAACTTATTATTAACCTACAACCCTAAATCGGCTCTCTCTCCCTCTCTTGATCCACGGCTGCCGTCCACCTTCATCACACACACACACATCAATCAAGAGATTAATCCAAGAACTAGGTGCTAGGAAGGTATACTTGATCATCTCTTACCTCCTTGTTGTGTAATTTTGATGTTTAATGGGTTGTATGTAAACCCTAACTCAGCCGATTATATGTATGTATGTGATCAATATGATAGTTGTTAGTTGGATAATAGATTGATAACTAGATTGATGTTGTTGCATGATTGATTGTTGTTCTTGATTTGAATTAAAACACAAACCCTAATCTTGTATGTATGGTGTGATTTATATGCATGGATAGTAGTTATGGTGTCTAGAGGGTTATATGGATGCATGATAGTTCATAGATTGTTATGATGTTGAGTTTTGATGTGAACAGATTCTGGACAGAATATATATACGATGTTTAACTGACTGTAACGAAGTGTAAACGTGAAAATTGATTGAGATTGTGAGTACTGCAGTAAACTAGGTTGAGTCTAGTTTCTATAAAGTATAAATTCGTAATTTTTGGATAAGTGGAAGTATACTTTTATGATTTTACAAAAACGTGATGCAAAGCTGAGCTGTTAGACCTGCTGTTAGGTTATATTGTAAATTCTATATCTCATGAACTACGAGGCCAATTGGGTTGGTTCCACTTCTGGAAGTTGACTCACTGAGTTAGGAACCAAACCCAAGTGGTCTTGCATTTATTGGATTTTTCGTTTACCGGGAATTGCAAATAACATTCTGTTGTGCATGAATCTGACTGATATGAGTTTACTGTAGTGTTTTGATCATTATGAGAAATCTATATGGAATAAAAATAATATAAAATATGTTCTGGAAACCTAAGACATGTATGTTTCAGTGGTGATTTTTGGTGAATTAATTGAGATGATATGATCGGTGAAATAGTACAATCTTTCAAGTAGAAATTCTGTCACAATGAAACTAGCTGCTGAGTTGTATAGGAATGCATGAAATATGATAGTTTTTATATAATTGTGGTATTTTGACCAAAATACCCTTGCGGGGAATAATTGCTAGTTGATTGCCATGAATTGACCAAATTGCCCTTATGGGGAATAATAGTTAGTTAGTCTTTGTTTGTTGACCAAAATGCCCTTACGGGAATAATTGCTTGTAAGTATGTTATTAATACATGACACGAAAGTAATTGCTCACTCGTGTATCGTATCACAATTGTACTTGTTTAAATCACACACGGTTCACAAACGAAACACGAAACATGATACGTGCATAGGTATTATGTGCCGAGTCTAGAGACTCGTTAAACGTTCCGATACTTAGAAAATCTCTTTGTTATTTTAGAACGCTAGAGAGTTTTCTACGACGCGCATCACTCGGTGATCTAATTTGGAATATTCTTCGCAAACAGTGAGTTCACTTACCCCGCTCTTTGAACTGTTTTCAAACGTTTTTCACTTGGGGGAGATAACATACTCCGATAAACGCATTTTTGAGATAAACACATATTTAAGATTTTGTTATAAATTATATATATCACTTGTAGAGGCTAAGCGGCACGTAACCCTTGAAGTCCCACGCATCGAACCGGTTAATATTTGGAATAGCAAGTCACTGTTGAGTAGTACTACTGGGTTTGACAAACCCCACCCGACGCTAAGCTCAACTGGAGGTTGAGTGGGTGTAATTTTTGGCTAACACTTACCATGGTCTGGGTTGACCTGGTGACGGGCACTTGATAAACAGTCAGCTTCGGTCTCGAACCACTTAGTAATACTTGTTGTATAGATTAGCTACCTATCGATATATAATTTGACATAACACTATCTGGTAATGCAACACTTAAACGCTGTAACGTGGTTACACACTCAAACGCCGTAACAGGGTTACGCAACACTTAAACGCTGTAACGTGGTTACACACTTAAACGCCGTAACGTGGTTACGCAAAACATTTAAACGCCGTAACGTGGTTACGCAAAACTTTTAAACGCCGTAACGTGGTTACGCAAAACACTTAACGAAAACGCTGAACTCAAACGCTAAACGATTTATCTTATATAACTTGTGAACTCACCAACCTCGTGTTGACCCCTTTTAGTATGTTATTCTCAGGTAGCCGAGGCGGGCGCGCGGTTTAGGAGCATGCATTAATTGTTAAACATCTTACTCTGCAAACTTAATTTTAACATTTACATTTGGTTTTAAGTCGTCCTGCGTGACGCAACTTTTGAATTAAGGTTTTACGCTTCCGCACTTATTTTTCATTTAAACGTTTTCTTTGGTTTGGTTATAACTAATGATTCCGATCCTGCCAGTTCACACCCTCTGACGGTAAAACTCCGTTAGTGGATTTTGAGGGTGTGACATTCATCTTCCTCCTGCATGACTGCTTGGATATGCATGAGAACATCATGTGGAAAATTATCATTGATAATTTCCTCGTGGTGTCCTTTTGAAGCTGGGCATTCTAAGCGCGAAAGATGGTATGCGGCTACATTTTCTACTCCTTTTTTGTCCTTAACTTCAATGTCGAATTCTTGGAGTAGTAGAATCCATCCGATGAGTCTGGGTTTTGCATCTTGTTTGTTGAAGAGGTATCTTATGGCGGCATGGTTGGTGTATACTATGGTTTTGGAAAGAACTAGGTAGGATCTAAATTTTTCAAAGGCGAAAACTACTGCTAATAGCTCTTTTTCTGTTGTGGTGTGGTTTTCTTGTGCATCGTTAAGAGTTTTACTGGCATAGTAAATTGGGTGAAAGTGTTTTCTTTGCGTTGTCCGAGTACGGCTCCAACTGCAAAGTCACTTGCATCGCATATGATCTCGAATGGAAGGGTCCAATCGGGTGTAGTCATGATCGGTGCGTTGACAAGTTTGTCTTTTAATATGTTGAATGATTCAACACATTCTTCAGAGAAGACAAATGGTGCGTCTTTTTCCAGAAGTTTGGTCATATGTCTAGCAATTTTTGAGAAATCTTTTATGAAGCGGCGGTAGAAGCCTGCGTAACCTAGAAAACTTCTAATTGCTCTGACTGAAGTTGGTGGTGGAAGTTTGGATATGGTTTCTATTTTGGCCCTATCAACTTCTAGTCCTGCTTGGGATATCTTGTGACCGAGAACAATGCCTTCCTTTACCATAAAGTGACATTTTTCCCAGTTGAGCACTAGATTCACTTCTTCACACATTGTCTAGGTTTTTCAGACAATGATCGAAGGAGTCTCCGATAACTGAGAAGTCATCCATGAAGACTTCCATAGATTTTTCGATCATTTCATGAAAGATGGCCACCATGCAACGTTGGAAAGTGGCTGGAGCATTACATAGTCCAAATGGCATTCTTCGGTAGGCGAAGGTTCCGTATGGACATGTAAAGGTGGTTTTCTCCTGATCTTCAGGAGCAATGGGAATTTGGAAATATCCGGAGAATCCGTCAAGAAAACAGTAGAACATTTTTCCAGATAACCGCTCAAGCATTTGATCGATGAAAGGAAGTGGAAAATGATCTTTTCTTGTGGCATCATTAAGCTTCTGATAATCAATGCAAACTCGCCAGCCTGTGATGGTTCTCATCGGTATTAGTTCGTCCTTCTCGTTCATTACGACTGTCATTCCTCCCTTCTTGGGTACTACTTGAACAGGACTAACCCAAGGTGAATCTGAGATTGGGTAGATTAATCCGGCATCAAGGAGTTTGATTACTTCTTTCTTTACCACATCTTGCATGTTGGGAGTGAGACGTCTTTGATGTTGGACCACGGGTTTGTATTCTTCCTCCATGAGAATTTTGTGAGTATAAAAGGAGGGATTGATGCCCTTGATATCCATGATCTTCCATGCGATAGCCTTCTTATGGCTTTTAAGAACCTTAATAAGTTCGTCTTTCTCTTCTTTAGAAAGGTGAGATGAAATAATTACTGGGAGTTGAGAGTCTTTTTCTAGAAAGGCGTATTCGAGATGGCTTGGTAATTCTTTTAACTCTAAGGCTGGTGGTTCTTCGATTGATGGTTTTGATTTTTCATTACATTTGGTGATTTCATATACTACTTCTGATGCTTCCTTATAGTCATCATGAGATTTTCGTTTTCTAAATTAGGTTTTGTAATAGTGTCAGTTAAGATTTGCGTTTCTAATGAGGTATTAATGGAAGATTTCCGCACATAGCAACTCACGATAGAATAGATGATGTTGACACATTATAATGTGTCATCGTGATGTTGCGGATATTGCATGGATTTTCCTATGTCAAAAGTGACCGCCTCGTCATTGACCCTGAGAGTGAGTTTGCCGGTGCAAACATCAATAATAGCCTTTGCGGTGGCTAAAAAGGGTCTTCCTAAAATCAGAGGTACACTTTTGTCTTCCTCCATGTCTAGAATCACAAAATCTATTGGGAAAACAAATTTGTCAATTTTGACAAGCATGTTTTCAACAATGCCCCGGGATATTTAACAGATCGGTAAGCTAATTGAATGCTCATGCGGGTGGGATTTGGTTCTCCTATCCCTAGTCCTGCAAAAATCGCATAAGGCATTAAATTAATACTAGCTCCTAGGTCAGCCAGGGCATTGCTAACAGACAAATTTCCTATGAGACAAGGGATAGTAAAACTCCCTGAATCGGTCATTTTTTGAGGCAGCTTGCTTTGAAAGACAGCTGAACATTCTTTACTCAAGGTGACATGCGATAGCTCCTCCAGCTTCCTTTTGTTGGTAAGCACTTCTTTGAGAAACTTTGCATAGTTCGGCATTTGAGCAATGGCTTTGACGAAAGGGATGTTGATATGGAGTTGTTTGAAGAGTTCTAAAAACTTCTCGTACTGAGCTTCCAATCTCTCTTGTTTCAGCCGTCCAGGGTATGGAATAGGTGGAATATAAGTTTGGAGTGCCCCCTTGGGTTGTACGGTGCCCGTTGGAATCAGTGTTTCTTGTGGCTTGTTAGCGGCTTCCTTTACCGTAACTGGTTCTGAAGTTGGTGAGGCAACAGTCGTTGTACCGCTTCTGAGTGTAACAGCGTTAGCTTCTGCATTCGGGTTAGTGTTTTTGTTGCTTGGAAGAGCGTCGGGTGGTCTTTTTGATAATTGTCGGACAATCTGTCCGATCTGAGTTTCTAGATACCGCAATGATGCTTGTTGACTTTTGAGGTCGGCTTCATGTTTTAACAATACTCCGCTGATATCAACAGCTCTTGAGTCGGCCTTCTTTTCTGCTTCATTTGTTTTGCTTAGAAGTTGGATTAACATCTCTTCGATCTTTGAGTAGCTCGGGTTTTGATGGCTACTAGAACTTTGATCTTGGAATTGAGGTTTAGGCCGGAAGGATTGATTCATCGGTGTTTTCTCGAATCCGGGTAGGCATTGAGTGTTACCTCCGTCTTTCCAACTGAAATTCGGGTGGTTCCTCCATCCCAGATTAAAGTTATTGCTGAAGGCGTTGTTCTGTCGAGCGATGAAATCGACTTCTTCCATGGCCATGATGACTTGTTTACAATCACTCATCTTATGATTTCCTCCACAAGTGTTACAGGTGAGTCTAGTTTTTGATAGCTCAGCTTAAAGTTGTTCGAATTTTATAGAAAGAGCTTCAAGCTGTGCTGTGAAAAGAGTGTTGGAATCGACGTGGTGTATTCCTTTATGGGTAGGTGTAGATCTTGGTGGGTTGTAAGCGAAACTCTTCTTTGCGGCCTTCTCCAGGACTTCAAATGCTTCGTTAGGTGATTTGGATCCCAGGTCTCCACCAGCGATTTGGTCGATGGCCTGTTTGTTTTGACTGGATTGTGCGTCAAAGAAAGTTTGTACCTGTAACCATATGCTCAGTCCATGGTGTGGGCATCTTCTTAGAAGACTTTTGTATCTTTCCCATGTTGCATGTAACGACTCATCATCATCGGTCCGGAATCCGGTAATGCTGGCTCGGTATTTGGCAGTTTTATCGGGCGGAAAATATTTGAGGAGAAACTGTTCAACCATCTGGTCCCAAGTGGTGATGGAACCAGAGGAAATAGATTCTATCCATTCTAGGGCTTGGCCCCTCAGAGAGAAAGGAAAGAGTTTGAGTTTGATTTGATCTTCTGAACAGTTTTGGATTTTGAAGGTTCCGCAGATTCTAAAAAATCGAGATATGTGAGAAAGAGGGTCTTCGTCGAGGAGACCATGAAATTGAACTGAATTTTCCACCATATGAATGGTGCTTGATTTGATTTCGAAATTCTCGGTAATTTCGGGTGGAGCCACTCCATTGCCATAGCCTTCGAGAGATGGCTTGGCGTACTGGCTCATGTTCGGCTCATTGTTCTGAGCCGCCATCATTTCTTTGGTTTGATTCTCTCCTGATGTGGTGGCGTCTACTGATTCGTCTTTGATTGCTTCAGCGGTTTCTGCTGTCCGTTTACGAGTTCGTCGACGAAAGAGTCGTTCAGGTTCAGAAATTGGAGAAACAAGCTCAGGCTCAAAAGTAGAGGACATACATGGGACTAAATCAAAATTAAACACTAAAGTAAAAATTAGCTAAAGTTAAATTATAGGTTAGTCTAATATTAAGCTATGAGTTAGGCTAAGCTATTTTAACTAAACTAAGGTCTAAATTAATTAAGCTAAAGTAAGATAAAGGTAGAAATAGGCTAGCCGTAAAATTATATATTTTAGTATTTAGTAAAAATATAAATAAATAAATATAAAATAAAATAGAAGTTAAAAATTTATACAATTATAGACAATGATTAAATTAAAACTTAGATCGTTCTTAGAAACTTACCGTGTCCCCGGCAACGGCGCCAAAAACTTTGATGTGCGTGTGCGTGGCTTGTATAAAATATGATGGATTGGATATTTAGCTTTTGCACAAGATCGTATTTTAAATTTATAAAAGTGATTTCTACAAAGACTAAACACACACAAAATAGGCAAGTGTACCTAGCGTATATGTAGAATAGTATTGGTAAGAACAAGTATCGATCCGTGGACACAAATGTTTCTAATGATACATCGTTGTTTTACTTTAATCGGAGGATTTAATCATCTTTGGGTTAATTTTTGAGATTTTTATAAAATATAAATACTTATATATAATATATAGGTGACCAAGACAAGAAATTATAAACGAGTTGTTCAATTATGCGAAGGTTACCTTCTAATATCTAGAATCCACTCCATTGTTCCTTGATGATTAATAGTTAAACATGTGATAGACTTGTCCTAATAATATATGATAGAATTATGATCCTCATTTTGGAGTGAACACATTCTATGACATAATGAATAATAGCATGCATATTTTCAAGTCCATCCTATGCTTAATAGCATGCTACCCCGAGAATGTCAATTTAAGTAGATAAGAAGTTGGTAAAGTAGAATGATTAGAATTGACTTCGATTTCTCAAATACCAATCCTAACAACTTTGAGTGGTGTAGGTTCCCAGCCGGATTTACACGGAATATCTTGTTCTACGTAGGTGCGGAATCCCTACGTAAGACGATACGAGCGTAGAAGACGATACACGTTAACACGATCAAACACACGTTACAATAAACAAAGACTCGTTGTATTGCAACTGGAAACACGTGATTCTCTGATCACCGATTACACAACTCGTAAACTCTAACTCGTACAATTCTTTTTAAACAAAGCCGTAACCTAGTTGCTTATAAAGCACGACAACTTCGCCTAGCATGTTTAGGCGAAGTTGTCCCTAACTTCGCTTGTTCCACAAGTTCGCCTATATCAGCGAACTTGTGAGAACTTCGCTTACATCCAAAACACAAATCCAACTAACTCGATTACAGACACTAGACACTGAACTACTGACATCATGTACCAATAGACTCCCCCTTGGCAGTAGCTTCATATCTCTATCTTCAAGTACGTGTCTAGTAATCTCAACAATCTTGTATCTTCATCTTTAAGCATGAACTCCTTCTCGTACACAAACCGATACTATTCTTTGATATTTCTTCACTGTAACACCCCGACCAAAGGCGGATTATACATCGGGGCGCCACATATTGTTTCATTACTCGTGACACTATTGGGTGTCAATATTTAAATAATACATTTATTCGCGCACGCGCAAAGTAAACACAAGATAACATAAATCATCATAAATCAATATATTATAAATCATAATATTCGAACAGTAATAACTTGTCTTGATACATTTTAATCTAGGTCCAAAATAAAGAAAACTTCCTACGTGTCCTCGAACTCCAAAACAGCTACTGCAAACCTGAACATGTGTTAAAATAAACGTCAAACACTTGCGTGTTGGTGAGAAATCAAGTTTAATACAATACATAGATAACCATAAATCTGCGCGCAACATGTGTATGTCTGGTTTTCAACAAGGGTGTAATCTGATCGGGATCAACTCTAAGATTCATAGACTGCCAGTGCTCACAATTGAGCTCACAAACAAGACAAACTGTGCATGTGCAAACAAAAGAGAAAATCATAAACGATAGTTCTCCCGTGTTCATCTAATGGTACCATGAGAACTGCGGAATAGACCGACAAGACGGTTAATGATCCACACATACAAATAAACAGCCAAGTCTACATCCTCAACACATGGGATACTGCGCGACTGAAGTTCATAAACAGATTAAGACTCTAAGTTTGTATGAACACATGAACATCCCAAAACATTAAAAGCAAAAAGGGATTAGGTACGAGATTACTCACTTGATAATCGGTGTGAAGAAAGACAAAGCAAGAACCAACTCTTAGCAAGCAAAGTTAACCTATATTTAAAGATTATTGTTTTAATGATTTGTTTTAAGTCTTGATATAAGTTAGCATAAGTAAATTATCATATATATATATATATATATATATATATATATATATATTACCGGAAAAGCAGGACAGAACAGGGAGGAAGACGGAGGCAGAGAGGGAGGCGGCAGAGAGAGCAAGGAGAACAGGAGAGATTAAGTGTTTTGTGTGTGATGTGTTAGGAAAAATAATACTATTATTTATAGAGAAACCCTAGGGAACACAATCCCTAGAAAAAGGGGAAAAGATCTCAAAAAGTAAAAGATTCCAAAAGCAAAAGATATCAAAAGATATGGCAGCTGCAGGGGGCAAGATAAAGCTGACAGGGAACAGTAAAAAGGCATGGGCGGATCAGATAAAGGTACTGGTCAAGCAAGGAAAAAGCAGATCTCAAAAGATAATGTCAGTCACTTTTTCTGCCAACCAATGGGGTTGGTGCGCATGCTGCGCCGAAAGTAACTTTTCAGACATAAAGCAGATTAGGTCAACAGCACAAAAGATAAGACAACACAAAAGCAACGGCTAGATTAAACAGAGGAAAACTCAAAGGGTTTAGCGCGAGAAAGCTCGAGCGCAAAGGCAGACACAGAAGGTCAAGAGAGCGCGAGCGCGAAGGCAGACAGAAACCAACCTTAACGCGTCGCGGAAAGAACTACATTTCTAAGCGCGCCGCGGGAAGAATCACATTTCTTAGCGCGCCGCGGGAGGAACTAAAATTCCTAGCGCGCCGCGGGAAGAACTATAATTCTTCGCGCGTCGAGGGATGAACTACGATTCTTAGCGCGCTGCGAGAAGAACTACAAATCCTTAGCGCGTCGTGGGAAGAACTACCGTTCTTAGCGCGCTGCGAGAAGAATTACAATTCTTAGCGCGCTGCGAGAAGAGTTCGTCTCGCATATCGCTGAAACAGGTGGTCTTCACGCTGGATTCCTTGTAAGGGGTCTGGCGCGTGGAGCTGCGCAGACAACCTTAGGCGGGAAGGAACAAAGGACAAGCAAAGAGTTAGAAGAAAAAGAGGGAAGCAAGGCGTAAGGGCGGGACGGCGACAAGAGGGAAAAGAAGGCGGAAAGAGAGAAGGAGAGGGACGGGACGGCGGAAAGAAAGAGAGAGAAAGAGGCGGGAAGGAAAATATATATTATTATTAAAAGTAAAATATAAGTATAAATATTAAATCATAAAAGAAAGAGATCGGATCGGAGAAACGGGTACCTGGGTCGGGTCGGATCGGGCAGATGTCACATTCGCTTCTTCTTTTCAAGCATGAATATAAAATATCTTCTTCTCATTCAGCATCTGCAGATCAGCTTGAGACGAGTTCACTAGATGCATTGGATCATACACTCTCAGCAGCTCTTGTTCATCTTCATCCTCCATCACTGCTTCAGCTGTTTCACAATCCACATACCACCACTTCAGATCTTTGAGCACATCCTTGGGCATTTGTTTCATCGGCACTTCTTTTAAACACCGGATCGGCTTATAATTCATAATCATCCAAGGCTTGCCATCTGCTCTCATCCCTCTATCTTTGTCTTCAATAAGTTTTCCTTTCTGTGGTTTCAACAGCTCGAACTTCTTCTCTTTTATACTTTCCTTCCATACTATCTTCCCAATGACTCTAGCCATGTTATCATCACTCCTGTTTATCAACCCCAATCTAGCTAAGTCCTTCACTTCACACTCAGGCAACGTGTTCAACGATCTCAACATCCTCTTGAAGTACTGAACACCATCATACCTTTTAATCACAAAGAGCCTCAACTGCTCATCATATATCCAGCATATAATCCCCTTTTTCGATTCAGCATAACCTCTAATGTTGTAACTCTTCTTGAACATAGTAGGGACCGCCGGTTTTTTCGTTTTTACGAACCACTGAGCGTAGCCTTCTTTCCATCTTGGCTGCTCTTCCCATTCCGTCTCATCGCTTCCCATATCTTGACTCATATCTGCCTTATCAACATCCGGAATCTCATGCTCAACATTCTCTTCTACAATCTCTCCCTCTTCAATATCATTATCAATAACAATCTCTGCACCAATCTTCTCTATCTCTTCAACCGGTAATACATCGTCATCACCTACAAACTCATCATCCATCATCTCAGCATCCACGACCACCACCTCATCACCGCCAGCTGCACTTGTTGACTCCCCCTGAGATGTGGAAGTCCCAAGAGCTTGTTCAGTTCTTGGCAACTCTCCACCTGCACCTTTCGATGCATTGGGATCATCGTCTCGATCATTTCGCTTCTTAGTCCTCAGCTCATCACCCTTACAGCTCGTCTCCCCTCAGCTTCAAAGCATCAATGATTTTGCCATGTTCGATCAGCAGGGACGACTGAATCTGATTCTCTGCAACGAGGCGCTGAATAGCATGGGTCTGAATAAGATTCACCCTTGATTGTTCTGCCACGACCCGTTCAAGCGCTGCTATTCATTCAGTGTCGGATAAGGTTGCATCGAAATCAAACCTCAGATGTGATATATCTTGAGTGTACTGAGGAGGGATTTCCAATGTAATCGGGACCTCAGAAGTAGGCGTAAACGTAACCGCAGGTGGTATCGTAACTGACAACCCTGCAGTCGCAACAATTGTCGACTCAATAAATCTTGCCACGACCTCCGTTGGAGTAAGAGTTGGAGGTGGCAAAGATACAATCTCCAGAGTCGATAGCTGGAATGTAGTGGGTGGGAGACCGAATGAGGATGAGGTAGCCATCACGGGAACATCCGTGGCGCTTGGCCTTGTAACTGGTAATGATGACGGAACTATAGTCATACCGGACAGTGCGGGTGGAGTGAAACGAACCACCCTTGAGCTCTCACCAGCTCCCGAACCTGCACCTGTCCATTCCCTTCTTGATCTACGGACCAACTGATGTACTTCTTCCTCATAATCCGACTCACTATCATCATCGACTCTCTTTCTCTTCCCTTGAACCCTTTCTTGTGTAACTAAGATCCGTCTCGCTTCAGCCACTTCATCATCTGACGAATCAGAATCAGCCACCGTCGTAGCTGCCCTAGTAACATTCACACTAGAAACTCTTGCAACCGAGACCTGTAAATTTTCCTCTGGATCAACCCGCTCCATATCAAAAAATCCTTGACCGCCAAACTCTGCATCAAGGTCTACATTCTCCTCCGGTGACACAACAGGAGCAGCAGGTATAACTTGAGGCGCTCCAGCCTGTTGTGGTGCAGGATCCCGAAACTCGTCCCCACGAGCTGGCACATACTCTGGGTTGATCAAGTACCCAAACAATGGAGTATGTCGAGGACGGAGCTCAGGCTTGCTTCTTGCACTGGATGATCTGCACTGAGCGAAGATCCTTTTACTTACACTTTCTACATATCTAATCGGGCGGCGCTGAGGTAACGTGGGAGCAACATGATTCAAGATCATTTGTAGAAATCTTGGATACATAAGAAATCTCTCACGTGCCACCGCTCTTCTTTGTCGATCTATCTCGTAGAATACCATCTGACTAAAGCTGTATCGCTTATTGTAAGTCAGAGCAGTCATCACCGACTGCATGGTCGCGCCCATGCCATCTGTACCAGCCTTTCTCCCTGACATACACACGATCATCACGTGCATGAGAAAGCGCCACTGGTCAAGCAAGAACCCCTTGCGTCTCTGAGTATCCCCCAAGGGACCAGAGTATCCCATTCTCAGAAACGCTCCATCTCGGAATGGAGCCACAAAGTCTGTCGGATCGTCTCTCGTTTCATCTCCGAACTGCAATGCCACCCGGATCTGTTCAGACGAGAACTGAACAATCTGATTATTAACCGTTGCACGCATAACCGGGGGCTCGACTCGACAGTCATATTCCACTGTCTGCCAAAAATCTTCAATGTTTGGCAAAGAAATCGGCAGTGTTGTGGTAATCGCATGGAATATACGTGAGCGGAGTAGGAACGTGATGATCTCGCGGAAATCATCAACACCGCTCGCATCCGGGTCCAATATGATATACATGTTATGCCCCGGGAAAAATTGTCGTTGGTTATCTCCTCCTTCGTCACCACCTGCACCGCCTGCTCCAGCTACAGCTGCCATTTCTGCAACAAACAGACTAAGTTAGAGAATCGTCGAGGCAAATCACAAGTTCGCCTGTTACCATGAGCGAAGTTATGATTTATTCTGTATAGGCGAAGTTAGAGGTGGGGCGAAGTTGGGATCAACTTCGCCTCAACTTGAACTTCGCCGGATAACAGTTAAATAAAAAGGGCCAGGCGAAGTTAATGATAACTTCGCCTAACCACAACTTCGCCTCATAAACTGTTACATAATTAATTGTCAGGCGAAGTTAAGAATAACTTCGCCTAAACTGTAACTTCGCCGAATATGAATCGGCAACAGATAGACGAATCAAACGAATTGATTTGGTCAAATTTGGAGATTGCGGTCAGTTAACACATGATTTTGAGACGATCTAGACGATTAATATGTTTACGACCACGTGAAAGTGAGTTTGAAAATCGGGTGCTAAGGTTTCGAAGGACCGAGGTCACGAAACGGATCGAAACGACCTTAGATTTACATCAATGACAGTGTATATTCGATACAATAACCCTACACACCTTTAATCGGATTAGAATCGAAGAAAAATAAACACAGATGATCGAGAAATAAGTTCGCCTAGGGTTACTGGAGATAAGTTCGCTGGTTGTTTTGAAAAATAATAAACAGTTTGACCTGAAAAATTCTTTATATAGGGTCAAAGTTATACAGGCGAAGTTATGGATAACTTCGCCTATTGCAGGCGAAGTTATGGATAAGTTCGCCGGTATTAAACTTTACAAAACAAACCCCTATAATTTGAACAATTTGCAATTAAGTTTTAAAACATCCTTTAAAGAGTTAAATGATACGATCAAGACCAAGTAACCAGGTATAACATCATACAACTACATAAGTAAAAAAAAATTAAAATTGAAGTACACGGGATTAAATTTCAGTCTCGACAGGTACTACCATGTTTTAGAAAAGATCCGAACAGGAATCATACTAATTACGTGACTGTCACATAGATCCATGTTCAGCTGTATTATGACATAAAGAAACAGGTTGTAGCAGGTAAATAACTTAAAATAGTTTTCATCATTTCTGTGATACGGGTTAGGTTCAATTAAGCTCAAAACTTAAATGGGCAACAACTCAGAGATTGTGATGCCTCCTATCTATTCTCAAAGCGTATTTGGCTTTCCCCAAGTCACCCCGAGTTGACCTCGACCCGTAGTGTCTGATTAAATAGTAAGTTCTCATCGATCTTTAGACTCTTCTTCCCGTTCTTTTTCTTACATCTTGATTGAGAAGTATTAACATTATGAACTCTAGAATGTCTCAATAACACACATTTTTTTAAAGTATTTACACAACTTCAGAGTAGTAGACAACTGCAAGTCCCGAATCTGGATCACTGCAGTTTCTTGACACGCTATCTTCACGGGAATCAGAACACTCACGGGCTCGTGTATGACTGGGTAATCGCTTTTCTGCCTATCATTCAGAAAGATATATATGAAGACATGCACAACTCTTAAGGAGTTTCCAAGTAAACTCGAGTAGATTTAGTTAGTATCACTTCTACTTTTACGCACCATAAAAAGCTACAATGACATACAATGACTGTTCTAAAGTCTTTTAGCCCTAATATCTTCACTAGTTAAGCACAAAGAAGCAGTATATCTATCACTTTCCAAGGTTGGATCAATTTTCTGTTAAACATAGTAAAGGAACTTCTTACGAAGTAGTAGACTTGAAAAATAATTTCATCTCCCAAAAAAATTTTTTTTTAACTTCTATCGCCCCGATCATGTCGAAGTCTTCAGGTAAACGGCTATCCTGAAGATCCAATGGATCAGCTGGACCGACCACATACGAGTATGTGTCCTTCTAACTAAGTATGAACGACTAATTTTCAGCGAAAGAATTAAAAACACATCATAAACCGCCCCGGTCACTTTCAGTCATCTGGTTAATGGCTATCCTCATATTCTACAAGTAGAAATGAGGACCAAACATATCCGAAGATATGTCCTTCAAACTGAGGCAACCGGCATAATTCTAAGCGATAGTGACGTTTTTTTTTAAACAAGGACAAAAAGCACGGTTACTCGGGATTGATCATCCCATTCAGCTCAACAAGGTTTTGAAATCGAGTTTTGTCAAACGCTTTCGTAAACAAGTCAGCGAAATTATCTAACGTATCAACCTTTTCGAGCACAATCAGTTTCTTCTCAGCACAATCCCGTATAAAATGATGACGGATGTCAATGTGTTTAGTTTTACTGTGCTTTACGGGATTGTTAGTTACTGAGATAGCAGCAGTGTTATCTATGCAAAAGGAGTATGAGTGAAATTCAGACCATAATCGCGCAATTGTTGTTGAATCCAAAGAACCTGGGAGCAGCAGTTCGATGCTGCCATGTATTCTGCTTCACAGGTTGAAATGGCGACTGAGGTCTGCTTCTTGCATTGCCATGACACTAATCTGCCTCCAAGAAACTGACATCCACCTGTTGTTGACTTCCGACTCTGATTGCACCCTCCATAATCAGAATCCGTGTAGGCGACCAACTCCAAGTCTCCTCCTCTCGTGTACCACAACCCTAGCTTAGGTTTGCCTTTGAGATACCGCAATATCCTCTTCACACCCTTCAAGTGAGATTCCTTTGGGTTTGCCTGAAAGCGAGCACAAAGACAAACTGCAAAAGTAATATCAGGCCTAGAAGCAGTTAAGTACATTAAAGAACCTATGATTGCCCGATATTGGGTGGGGTCCAAGTCTGCATCGTTGTCTGAATCAGCACCCAATTTATGATTGACGCAGACTGGAGTATCAAATGAAGTGCTGTCCTCCATCTTGAAGCGTTTGAGAACGTCATGGACATACTTAGTCTGATGAATGAACATCCCATCTTTCTTCTGATCAACCTGCAGTCCTAAAAAGAAAGTTAGTTCACCCATAGCACTAATTCCAAACCTCTTTTTCATGACGGCCTCAAATTCCTGACACATGGCGACTTTTGATGCAGCAAAAATGATGTCGTCCACGTAGACTTGCACCAGAAGAAAGTCGCTTCCTTTTCTCTTAAAAAACAGTGTGCTATCGACCTTTCCTCTTTCAAATTCATTCTCAAGCAAGTAATCTGATAGAGTTGCGTACCAGGCACGAGGTGCCTGATGTAGCCCGTATAGCGCTTCACTTAGCTTGTACACGTAATCAGGAAAGTCTGGGTCAGGAAAACCCGGAGGTTGCTCAACATACACAACCTCATCGACTTTACCGTTAAGGAACGCACTCTTCGCGTCTAACTGAAATACCTTCATCTCCTTGTGTGCAGCAAATGCCAAAAAGAATCGAATGGCTTCCAATCTCGCCACAGGAGCAAACACCTCATTGTAATCGATCCCCTCTTGCTGATTAAAACCTTTTACAACCAGCCTCACCTTGTTCCTGATAATTATCTCTTTCTCATCTCTCTTGCATTTGAAAACCCATTTTGTGCCAATCGCATGCACATCATTCGGTTTTGCAACCAAATTCCATACCTCCATCTTCTTGAACTGGGCTAACTCTTCTTGAATGGCTTCGACCCACAAGCTGTCCTTGAGAGCCATTTGATAGTTCTTTGGTTCAATCTGGCTGATGAAGCAGGTGTACAAGCATTCGTTGATTATGCCCGTATCTTTAATGCTTGTGTAAACACAGGTGTGCTCATTCAAGCTTTGTCTTGTTTGTACACCGTCGGACATATCACCTATCACGTTCTCCAAAGGGTGATTTTTGTGAACTCTCGTAGTCGGAACCGAACTGACTTGTAGATTGTCTTCCAGGTTCGAAGGTATCTCATTAATGGGTGATTGTTGTTGAGAGTGAAACGGATTGAAGAATTCCTCTTCTGTAGAGGCAGCAGGGGTATCTACAGCATTTGACGAGGAAGGCTGACATTCATCGTACTGCGGTCGTTGCACATAATTGTCTTCCTCATCATAAAGCATCTTCGTAGCAATTTTCTCATCAACTTCTGCACAATCCAAGTAAGGCATGTTAAAAGATTTAAAAAGCCTATCATAGTCGAAAACCCCAGCGGGTCCCGTGCTTGGTTTTGGTGATTTGTAACTTGTGATATCAGTGTTACACACCACCTCAACCTTGCTGGTCGATGTATTAAAGACTCGTCTGTTGGGAGTCCCAACAACATATCCGACTAAAATACCTTCGTCGGCTATTTCACCAAATTTAGAATTTGTCTTTAATATCGAACACGGGGACCCGAATGGTTCGAGACCACTCAAGTTGGGCTTTCTCCCATGCATAAGTTCATAACATGTTTTATTCAATCTTTTAACAGTTAACACTCTATTAAGGATATAACAGGCTGTTGCAACGGCTTCAGCCCAGAACACCACAGGAAGTTTCGAATCAGCCAACATGGTTCTGGCTCCTTCAATTAACGTTATGTTCTTCCTCTCAGCCACCCCATTTTGTTGCGGAGTATACGGAGCGCTGTACTGGTGTTCTATCCCTTTCTGTAAGCAGAAGATCTCCATCTGATAGTTTTTGAACTCTGTCCCATTGTCACTCCTGATGTATTTAACCATTTTTCCCATAATATTCTCAACCTTTGTAATCAAATTTATTACCATCTGAACCGTTTCATCCTTTGACTTCAGGAAATATACCCAAGAGTATCGAGAGAAATCATCAGTGATCACCAAGCAGTATGATGTTCCACCTAGGCTTTTTACATTCACGGGACCGAAGAGATCCATGTGAAGTAGGTCTAGGGTACTGACTATTGAATTAACCTTCTTGGTGTGATGGGATTTCTTGTGTTGCTTTCCCTTTTTGCACGATAAGCATTGGTCTTCTAAGTTGAAATTCTTCAAGGGAACACCCAGCACCAGCCCATTCTTGACAATGTAGTTCATTTTCCGAAGATGAATATGCCCCATTCTTCTATGCCATAACTCGGACTCCGATTCAGTTGCTTTTGACAGAAGACACGATTCTTCTGTTGCCATTTCAGTCGACCTCATGTCCATAACATACGTATTCTTTTCTCTTGGAGCCTTCATTACTATCCAATCCTCTGGTATCTTGGAACCAGGATACAGTACAATCGCCTCATTCTTGGTAAAGTGCACAGTGTAGTCTTTGTCACAGATCTGCGATACACTCAGCAGATTATGCTTCAGTTCTTCAACGAAATTCACTTTCTCTAACGTCATTTTACCATTAGTCACCGCCCCAATTCCTGTAATCCTTCCACCGCTCTCTCCAGCAAAACTCACTCTTCCTCCCTGAACAGGTTTCCATTCGTGTAACAAATTCTTGTTACCCGTCATGTGCCGGGAACAGCCGCTATCCACAACCATAGATTGTTTGCAGCCCTGTTCAACTGTTCCTGCACGATTAAAGCAGAGGATTAAAATCTGGGGACCCAAGACCTATTGGTCTTGGGTCGATACATCCCGTACTTTGGCTGTCCAAAGTTAGTATTAGAGAGTTTTCTGTAAGTCCTAACAGGATACCATCTTATAGATTGACTATGAGGCCATCCAAACCTTCGTGAATTAAATGAATTAGTACTTATGGTTTGGTTTTTAGCAGTGAAAAACTGAGATCGATTTCTTTGAAAACCAGGATTAGTCCAATGTCTGAACTTTGATGAGTTTTCATTTTTACCATTATAGTGATTACCGTTAGTTTTATTCTCAGTTTTTGAAGGCCTCATACCTCTGAATCTCTGCTTCAGAGGGCAATCAGCAATCAAGTGTCCTAATTGATTGCATCTGAAACAACTCATGTGTTCAACTTTCTTATCAATAGTTGTCTTAGATGTTGAGGCTGTATTACTACCCGTTTGTCTAACATATGGTGGGACATATGGGTTTAGTGGAGAATTCTTTTCATTTGATTTATGTTTCTCTCCACTTTTTGGTAACACTGCCTCTTGTTTTGTCTCACTCGACTCGGATGTCTTGTCCGAATTTGATGAGACAGGACTTGGAACAGAAATCTTAACATTAGAAACAGGCTTACTCGTTTCGCCTTTACTAACTTCTGGATCTTTAATAGTAACCTTAACCGGAACTGTCTGACCAAAATCAACATCAACAGATTTCTGATTACTAGGATCATAAGTATAGTTATGATTGTAAGGTGGTGGAACTTCATGATATCCAATTCCTCCCCTTTTAACTGGGGAACTTTGATCACTAACAAGGTGATCAAGTATAGCGGAGGAATTTCTAAATTGCTCAAGTTTTCTGTTTAGTTCCACCACTTTCACCTGGTGATCAGCTATCTGTTTATCCCTTTCAGCTATTAGTTTGGTTTTCTCTTCTAACACTTCATATCAATTACTTGAATTTTTTCAGCTAGATTGGCTTTAAGACTTCTGATATCTTTTTCACTAGCTTTTATTTTTACCTTGTAACTATTTTCTCTAGCTTTAGTGTAATGATGATCTTCTTTTAATGTTTTAAATTGAGCAGCCAAACTAACAAACTGATCAGTTATAGTTGTTAATTGTTCAGACAGATTTTCACATTTAGTACAAGGGAGTTTAGTACTTACCTCGGAGAGCTGGTCTGTCACTTCTGCCATGTAAGCTTCATTTTTGCCAGTCACTTTCTCACTTCCTGCAGTTTCGATGGTCACCAAATTGGCCTGTTCGAACACTTCCTCAACATGCATATTCCAGTTGTACTCCCCGTTCTGTCTGGATATCATGGCTCTATTCTCATTACCACCCCGACTCTGTTGTGTAGACCTGTTTTGACTGCGTTCTACACGTTCATTTGTGCATTCCTTCGCAAAGTGGCCATTCTGTTGACAGTTGTAACACCGAACCTTTGACTTATCAAAACCTGGTCTTTCACCTACAAACTTTCTACCAGTCTTCTTCATAAACCGTTTAACCCTTCTCACAATCATCGCCATCTGCCACTGCAGATCCATCTCTTCCAGATCATCAGCATCGATCTGATTATAGTCTTCGTCCAAAGTTGCAGGATCAACAATCTTACCCTTAATGTAATTTTCATACGAAGCAATGAAAGATGCATAGAGAGCAAACTGCTGTTCAGCAGATTTAACACTCATGGGCATCTTCGAGTAGTCGTTGTTCGAAACACTTGGGGAAAAACTACCCTTGGTTGCTTGAGGTTTAGAAGCATTAGTTCCACCAGCTACAAAACACACATCACCATTCATGTTGAGAGATACATGACCTTCATGTGTTGAGTTAGCGCTCGAGTCTCCCTTAGAGTAGTAAGCAGATGATTCAGACTTCGAACTTGAACTTGAATTAACTTTTGCACCATACATTCCCGGATCCTGAACCTGATCAGTTGGTGTCTCTTTTCGAACCATGTTAAGTTCAAAAGTTCGTAGTTTGTTGACTGCTGATTCCAAGTCATAGTCGGCAAACTCTTTGTCTTCTCTCATCAAGACAGTGTACATCTCCCATTTCGGTGAGAGAGCATCAAGAAGCTTTTCCACGATCTCATCTTCTTTGTAAGCAATGGAATAATTGCTAAGTTCAGTAATCAGGTGATAATATCTTGTGATGATATCATCAAGTGATTCATTCTTCAAATACTTAAAGACCGAGAATTGGGTTTTGAGTAGTTTAATCTTCGATGCACGTATCCCTACATTACCCTCAAACCGGTTTTCAAGTGCTTCCCATAGCTCTCTGGCAGTTTTATACTTCCTGAAGGTGTGAAGAATCTCTTGTGGAAGAGCCATAGTTATCGCAGCATGAGCTTTGCTTTCAGCCTCATACATTTTCTTCTCTTCCTCTTCCATCTTGTTGTATTTCTTAATCTGTTCACGACCCTCATACAAAGCAGTCGGTGGAATGTATCCATCTTGAATGCACACCCACATCTTAGCATCTTGGTATTTGACATATTGCTCAAACCGATCTTTCCACGCCACAAAATCGGTTCCCTTAAGCATCTTTGGTGCCTTAGTAGCTGAACCCGCTTCTACGTCCATCTTTACCAATTCCGTAATATTTATTAAAGTCATCTTTCACGAAACACAAAGAAACCCAAAAAATAAAAATTTTATTCTTAACAGTACTGTAGGCGAAGTTGAAGTTAACTTCGCTTAAGTCTTAACTTCGCTTGAATTCTTGACTTCGCTCTCTTTCTTAAATTCGCCTAATTTGGCGAAGTTGTGAATAACTTCGCTTAAGTTAAGCGAACTTGTGAGGTATGCGAAGTTGTGGGTAACTTCGCTTGAGATAAGCGAACTTCTGAGGTAGGCGAAGTTGTGGATAACTTCGCTTAACCTTATATCTTCGCCTAAACCCTACTAACAGTGACGGCAACTTCGCCTGATGAACACGATGATTTTGCAGGTTTGATTTCTGGATTTTGCGAGGTATGTGAAGGTGTAATGGGTTGTTTTTGATGGTGGGAGGTGAGTAGGACACAAAAACTCGGTAAACACGTCCCGCGAATAGTCGAACGGAACGATTTCTACACCCGCGTGATAATCCCGAACCACACAATCTTGAGCAAAAGCTCTGATACCAATTGTAGGTTCCCAGCCGGATCTACACGGAATATCTCGTTCTACGTAGGTGCGGAATCCCTACGTAAGACGATACGAGCGTAGAAGACGATACACGTTAACACGATCAAACACACGTTACAATAAACAAAGACTCGTTGTATTGCAACTGGAAACACGTGATTCTCTGATCACCGATTACACAACTCGTAAACTCTAACTCGTACAATTCTTTTTAAACAAAGCCGTAACCTAGTTGCTTATAAAGCACGACAACTTCGCCTAGCATGTTTAGGCGAAGTTGTCCCTAACTTCGCTTGTTTCACAAGTTCGCCTATATCAGCGAACTTGTGAGAACTTCGCTTACATCCAAAACACAAATCCAACTAACTCGATTACAGACACTAGACACTGAACTACTGACATCATGTACCAACAAGTGGTTGTAGTTAACTCACACAACCTCCCCTTGGTTGATTTATGTAGGTTATAATTACACATTCCGTTAACATATGATTTCTTTAACTAGCATGATATCCTAAACAAAGCCATTTTCGGATTACCAAGACTTAGAGAAATACATCATAACTTATATCTCATCATTTCTAAGTACAATATAAGGATCCATGTTTCGATAATGTATCAAAGTATTTCTATCTTTCAAGAACATGAATCGATCATGAACGATTGCCAATATAATTGACAATCACCAACTTTGAATTAGTATTTTAAGATGGTGAGACATTTCTCATCAAAAGATAATTGTAAGATAGTCATGTACTTTACCAAACTAAACCACATGTTTTATATAATCATCAAGTAAAACAAAGCTTCTTCATAGATTTTAGATGGTAAATGGAGTTTAGCTCATAATGAGCATGATGATAAACATTAAGATGGATGATAATAACAAATACATGATTAAATTTGGAACAATCTAACCAAATGTAGATGAAGCTTCCTTCTTAATGATGATGATGATGATGGATGATGATGATGGTTGATGGTGATGACCTCCAAGCCTTCAAACTCTTCACTAAATCTTCTATGTGAGTGTTAGTGTGTGTTTTTATAAGAGAAAACCGGATAGAATTCTTTTCAAGGCACACCAAATGAGTGCAATATGAGCCACTATTTATAGGCATTCTGGAGTGTGAGGCACGGCCCCATGCTTGATGGGCACGCCCCCGTGCATTTTTATGACATGTGCCAGATTCTTTTTGTCGTTTCTGAAAGGTAAGCACGGCCCCGTGCTTACGTAGGCACGCCCCCGTGCTTTTTAGTGACATGTACTAATTCTTTTTGTCGTTTCTGGAAGGTAGGCACGGCCCCGTGCTTCTTGAGGCACGCCCTCGTGCTTTTTAGTGACATGTGCTAATTCTTTTTGTTGTTTCTGAGAGGTAAGCACGGCCCCGTGCTTCCAAAAGCACGGCCCCGTGTCCAGCTGTTCACTATTTTGTCTTTTGTTGTAAATTATTTTGTCTTTTCTGAAAAGTGACCAGAAGCACGGCCCCGTACTTCCAAAAGCACAGCCCCGTGTTTCCTAAAAGCTTAGCCCCGTGTTTCCAAAAGCACAGCCCCGTGTTTCCTAAAAGCACAGCCCCGTGTTTCCAAAAGCACAGCCCCGTGTTTCCTAAAGCACAGCCCCATGTGTTGCTGTTTTCTTTGGTTTTTCTTTGTTTTTTTCATTCGTTTATTCGTTTGAGGCTTGGATTCACCTGAAAATACATTTTAACATGATAAGTAGGTATTTTAACTATATTATACGATAGAAGTTGCAGTTTTTAGAGATTATTTGATGCTAAAAAGATGTATATTTTTATATACATCAATATCCTCCAAGGTTTGAATTGTACGTTTACTTTGGCCATCAGTTTGGGGATGGTAAGCAGTACTTAAATTTAGTCGTGTCCCCATGGCTTTTTGAAAACTTGACCAAAAGTTTGCAGTGAATCGACTATCTCTATCAGAAATGATGGATAGTGGCACACCATCTAAGGATAAAATGTTTTCGACATATAAATGTGTTAACTTATCCATACTAAAATGAGCAGACTTGGTAAGTCTGTCTACAATAACCCAGATCGCATCATTTTGACATGAAGTTTTAGGTAACTTCATGATGAAATCCATAGTTATCATATCCCACTTCCAGATTGGTATTTCAGGTTGTTGTAGCAGTCCTAACGGCTTTTGGTGTTCAGCTTTCACTTTGGAACACATTAGACATTTAGCTACATATAAAGCAACATCTTTCTTCATACCGATCCACCAGTAGTCATCTTTTAAATTGTGATACATCTTGTCACTACATGGATGCATCGTGTATTTTGACTTGTGTGCTTCTTCGAGAATCTTATCTCTTAGATTTCCGGCCATTGGTACCCAAATCCTTGTACCAAGTCTAAGAATTCCGTCACTTCCCTTAATCAATTAATCAATTGTGTCGTTCTCTTTTTCGGCCTTAATGTTTCCTTCTTCCAGTGCCAACTTCTGAGCTTCTTTGATTTGGCTAGCTAGATCAATTTTAAGTTCTAATCTAAGAGCTCGTACTCTCTTGGGCTTTTCATGTTCTTTTCTACTTAAGGCGTCAGCCACTACGTTGGCCTTTCCTTCATGATATACGATCTCACAGTCGTAATCATTAAATGTTTCCATCCAATGCCTTTGTCTCATATTCAACTCCTTTTGATCGAATATATGCTTCAAGCTTTTGTGATCAGTGTATACTGTAAACCTTACACCATACAAGTAATGTCGCCATAATTTCAACGCGAAAATTATAGAACCTAATTCAAGGTCATGCGTGGTGTAATTCTTTTCATGAACTTTCAATTGTCTTGAAGCATAAGCAATCACTTTCTTTCCTTGCATCAAAACTCCGCCCATTCCCGTGTGCGAAGCATCACAGTAAATGGTAAAGTTTTCTAATCCTTCTGGCAAAGCCAGGATAGGTGCATTGGTTAACTTTTGTTTTAGTGTTTCGAATGCGTTCTCTTGCTTTTGTTCCCATTCAAACTTAATTGCTTTTCTTGTGAGTGAAGTTAATGGGACAGCTATTCGGAAGAAGTCTTGAATGAATCGTCAGTAATATCCAGCTAAGCCTAGAAAAC